>NW_010105536.1:23205-53345 GCF_000699245.1 Pterocles gutturalis | reverse complement strand
CGCGAGTTGCGGAGCGCGGCCCTGCGCCCGCCCCGGGGTGACTCTGCGCGGGACGGGGGGCGAGCCCGGGTTGTGCAGCTGTGGTCCACGTTTTGAGGTTGTGCTCCTCTTCATTGCAGGCAAATGTGCAATACCAAGATGTCCTCCCTTACGGATGCCTCATCTGTCACCGCTTCGGAGCAGGAGGCGCTGGTCAGTAGCTCTGT
Organism: Pterocles gutturalis; assembly: GCF_000699245.1. Taxonomy (NCBI): domain Eukaryota; kingdom Metazoa; phylum Chordata; class Aves; order Pterocliformes; family Pteroclidae; genus Pterocles; species Pterocles gutturalis. The sequence continues at coordinate 53,139 of NW_010105536.1, read as the reverse complement.
TGGACGCGCGAGTTTTTCACGCTTTTTGCAAGAGTTTTTATCTGCTAATTCAAAAGGAGCACTTTGCTCAGCAAGCGATGGTTAAGAGAAAAGGCAGGAAATCCGGTGAAGATGGGCTCTCTTTGATCCTGTAGTTGTGGAGGAAATCTTTCTCATTCGGGGTTGAAACTTGAGGGTGATGGTTGAGGTCTAGACTCTGTTTCCTGGAGACTTGATGGTCAGATTGCTTTCTTTCAATAAAAAGGATCTTATGGTCCGGTTTGATCATGGTATTTCGTGGTGGAAATTGTTAACCGTTCATAACTGAGGAGTTGTGGAAGATCTCTGTTCTGGAAGATGTACACCATTTGTGAAATAGTCTTGTCGTTACAACTGAAGGCTTTTGAATTTGTCATTTTCACTTTCTCTTCTATTGGAAAGCATAAGTTGTAATAAGAGTCTTAGTTTGCATTTATGGCTTTGAATGTCCAGACTTTCCATGATACAGTGACAGTTCTGCTTTTTTGGCTTTCTACGTAAGTTTTCCTGAGTGTGGAAGCCTACGTGTTATACCTGACACGTGAGTTAAAAATGGCAGGTGTACAATGTCGGTTGAACTGGATTACTTTTTGTAGGAGGGTTAAAGCTTAAGTAGCAGAACTTCAAAAAAGTGAAGTAACAGAACAGCAGACTGTTCGAAGTTGATTTTTTTTTGTTTATTCTTTTTTTAAGAAGTCATGTGTTGCTACCATCTGCTGTCAGATCTGCGTGGCAGAAGAACTTTATACTTGCAGAAATCTGAGAGAGAGGGCTGGGGAGTAAAAGGATCTGAACCCATGGGTCTAGTTGTGGATTCAGAGATCTGAAACTGTGCTTTGCCTTCCTATGCCCAGCTGTCATTAGTAGTTGAATAAGTTACTGTTTGCTTCCTCTGTGAAACTGTAATATATGCCGCATGCTCTAAATAATTCAGCCCTTAGGAAGGGTGAACAGACTTCTAAGGTTGTCTGTGAGCTTGTTTATTGTTTTCATTATGTGACATTGTTGCAACTAAACTCTTGTTAATGCATTAAAATGTACCTAACGTTGGTTTTAGCAGATATTTGAAATGTAATATAAGGAAGTCCCGTCCCCCCTCCACCCCTGCTTTAAGCGTTATTCCTGGTCTCATGATATTTTATTCCATGCTTTCCTATAAGATGTTTCTTTTCTATTTTTTTTTTTTTCTTATTTTAGGCGATATATTAGGATAGCTAAATATTAGCTTGTTCTTAGAATGTTTATGCTATGGCTGAAGTGGCAATACTAGAATATACCTTACTGGGAACGATCAGTGGTTCCACAGGCATTTTCCTTGCAGTTGTGGCAGCAGCTGCAGCTTCTTGTCTCCTGCACTGGTACTGACACAGCTGTTTGATTTACAGTGCCATGAATGGGAACAGGACACAGTAATGGCCAGAAGGGAAAAAAGAGGAGGGGAAAGTGATTTTTTTTTTTTTTTTAACTTTTCCCTCCTCTACCTCTGATATTCTCATAGATTGGGTGCAGGTATAACTCTGCTGGCACAGGGGGGGCTTGGGAGGCCATTGCGGCGGTGGGAATAATTGAAATGATGGAGAGGACAGGGTGTGCTTATCCCAGCTAAGGAAACTTCTCAGAGGTAAAGCAGCCCAGCTGACAAATGCAAAACCACAGCCCTGGAAGCTGTCACAGGAAGAGACTAGGAAAGAGGTGGACTAGTACTTTGCTTTGTGACTTGCACTCTGGACCTGACAGTCACAGAGGTCCTTTTGCTGTAGCTCAAATTGGGGAATCTGGGTGTACCAATGAAAGATGGGGGGTTTGAGCTAAGATGTACAGTGTATGACAAGTTCAGTATTATTGGGTTTGTGTTATTTTAAGTTTAACTTTGCAAAAGTAAAAACCTTGGATGTGGGTAGGTTTTAATGTAATGTGTGTATTTGTATATCAGATTAATACAGAAGCAGGTTTTGGTGAATAATTGGTGCATACTGTTTTTCTTCTTCCCCCCACAGGTTAAACCAAAGCCACTATTGTTGAAGGTGTTAAAGTTAGCTGGTGCAGAAAAGGACACTTTTACTATGAAGGAGGTGAGAATTTTAATTGTAAGGGTAGATTACAGTGAATACAGATAGATTGTTCTTTTGTTTTGGGTGCAGAGCAGTATAGTTCACAGCTTATCTAGAAGATATTGAGACAAAGTATTGTTTTTATTCTCCTGCTGACTTGTTAGGTGGTGTTTAGGAAGTTTCTCAAAATCTGAACAAAGGTATCTGGTGGCCAATAGAATAGCAGAATACTTGGGGAATGATAGATTAAAATTGCAGGTCAAAGTGAGTTTTAGGCAATCAAGGTCAGAAGAGCAAATCACATTTAATTTAATGTTTTCTCTTACACTTGAAACAACAGTACTTGTGTATTTAATGTCTGTGTATGTCATTTATTTTACAGGTAATATTCTATCTTGGACAATATATTATGTCTAAACAATTATATGATGAAAAACAGCAACATATTGTACACTGTGCAAATGATCTCCTGGGGGATTTATTTGGAGTAACAAGCTTTTCAGTAAAAGAACACAGGTAAAATGGGATTCTTTTCTGAGAGTCTGGTTGTGAAATAATGGAGAACATAACGCGTATGTCCTTTTTTAACTCTTTGCATCTTCAAAGATGGTAAGCTCTCTTCTGCAATTACATGTAGCTAATTTGCAACATCTCTTTCTTTGTCCCCATCTAAGGAGACTATATTCAATGATTTCCAGAAATCTGATAGCAATCAATCAACAAGGTAAGCTAGTTCGGGAGGACTTTTCATTTTGGGAAATAGTAGTAGGGTAAATGTAACTTGCATTAGTGCATCTTGCATGTAGTGAGCGGATAACGTCTGTCTCTCTGTAATTAGCTATTTGGCTTTACACTCTACTTACTGTCCAGAGTCATCACAAATAGTGAATCAAAGCAAACGCTGTTTCTTGTGAGGGAGAAAAAAAAATATCTAAACAGCATTTGGGTAATTTTGTCAGACTAGAACCAGAACAAACGCAATCAGAGCTGAACACGGAGGACTAAATTTAAAAGTTAGTTGTTTGCTTGTATTTCTTACAGATGAAGCTCTCAACAACATAAAAAGTTTTAATATAACAAAATCAGCTTCTTGAACTTGCACCAGCAATGAAGTCAGGGCAAATGATTTTTATTCTTTCTCTTAAGTGTTGTGTTTTAATTTTCAAAACTGAATGTGGAGTACATTTAGAACTGGTCATCCTCAGCTACGTTGAGTCCTCTTTTAAAGGGGCGATATACTTAAAAAAGGAGCTTAGTGGTAACTTTGTGGATAGCCACTCCATAAATGGAGAATTGTTACATGCAGTCATCTTTCCTGCAGTATGAAAATCCTCAATATAGCTTTAATTTTTGGCTAATACAAGGAATGAACCAGAAGTTAAACAATGGAAGCCATTTTGTAAATTGACTTCTAAATCCGTGTTAAGACACCCTTTGTTTCTGATTCTCGCTAAAGGCAATGGTTTAGCTGCTGAAAATGGGAAACGTGTTGTCTTCAGTATTGCTTACTGTTATGCTTGTAGATTTAAATTATCTCTCGGATTCTTTTCTTGTAAGGTTATTAATTCAGGGTCTGTCTGGTAGTAAGCATATATAATTAACAGTTAATTTTTCTTTTATTTAATGTCTTTTTAATTTGGTGTTCTCATCAGATGATAGCTAGTAAAATATACTTTGGAGAGGAAGAAGTGTAAAATATTTCCTGTCTATATTCTTTCATACATGTAGAGTTCCAGCTAATGCGCAGCCATAATTTGAAGACATTTATAATAAAATTCTGAACTACTTTGTGGTCGAGATTTCTTCCCACTTTCCCATTTCAGTAACGTTACAGGGAAAGTGCTGCACACACCTGAAAAGCAGTGGAACATGGTTGGTTTTTTCCATTGTTGCAAAATGTCTTGATTGTAAGTTCTGTTTAGAATTTACTTTGTAAATGCTGTGTGCAGTTAACTTCTGCCTTGCTTTTACTCTGATGTTCTTGAGCCTGAAATTGACTTTGTGCTGTGTTGCGGTTTTGGTTTCAGACTCTACACTTGCTGACTCACCTGAGAATGATGCTAGATTTCAGCTTGAAGAAGAAAATGTTCTGAAGGTGATTTTTTTTCTTTTTTTTCTTTTTAATACATGTTCTGAGATGTAAATTCTGTTTAGTTTTGCATGATAGTGTCAATAGTTTAGATGCAATTAGTGTATTTTAACCTTTTATCTCATATTCATACTCAAGCTTACTCGGTATTTGTGTTAATCAGGAATCTATGCAAGAGTTAGAAGAGAAGCAGACTTCATCAAATGTGACTTCCCGACCAACTACATCTTCTAGGAGGAGAACACACAGTGTATCTGGTATGTGCAGATTTATGTTGCAGAGCTTTCAGTAGCACGGCCACTTAGGAAAAAAAAAAAAGTACGTTCGGTTGCCTTACTGACTTTGAAAGATGCTGACAAATACTGTTTTATGTTTCTCTGCTTATCTAAAACAAAATGTTCAGTCTCAAAGAAATACGTGATTCCTTGCATTGCTCCGGTGTCATATTACATCAGTTTGTATCTCTAGAACTGTTAGTAAGGTGATGGAATAACGTGTTCCACAGATCTGTTAGACTTGTCCTCATCAGCAGGACTTAATCAGTTGTGGTATCTTCACAATGAGAACACTTCTGTTTGTAATAGAGTGAGGTAGTCAAATTCATTTCAGTTCCCTCTGTAGGCGGACACAATTTTTACTTTTTTTTTCTTTCTAAAAACAGTTTTCATTGGATTTCAATTGGTAGCAAATACATCAAATGTTTGGTAGTAACATGGGATGATTTTAAACATGTTTAGGTACCTGACCGACCATTCCTTAAGCACTTTTTAGAAAGTCTAGTGACTTAAGCATCGTGTTTGTCTACTCTTTCTCTTTGCTGTGGTTATTCAATAATCACTGTCAAATACATTTTCAAAATGTGGAATGTGTCTTCTGATAATGAGCAAATAACAAGCTGGTCAGCATAAACCTGAATAACTTTAAATTTCTCAGTGGAAGTGTTCTCTATGGTTCTGCTTAAATACTGTTCTGTGGAATTTCTTGCATCAGTTTTCCATCACTTCTGTTACCTCATGACTTGTTAGTTGTTAATTACCTGGGCAGTGATAACCTTCTGTCACTGCATATAGCTTTCTCTTCTTCAGTTGCCTGGGAACATCCTTCAGTTCCTGAGCTTCTGTGTAGTATTTTTTTGGTGTTCATCATAGGCCACTGTTATTTTAGTCGGTCCAGAAACTGTGCTGCATTGCTAAGCAGTTAGCACTAAATTAAAAGAACATTTTAATGTTGTAACAAAAACTGGTGAAAGGATGGAAAGTCTCAGTTAAACATCATAACCTGTAATATTTAGGCATGACCCAGAGGACGTAAGGTTCTGTGTTATGCTTACTTATTGTAGGTTTGATTATTAACTCTGTCTTTGCATCCATTTATTAGTTTGTTACAATGTTAAAAGTTCTTTTAATATAGTGTTTTTATATACACTTTTTTTCTAATTTATAGGAAATCTTCCTTTTAAACCACTATTGTTAAATTGGGATTGTAGCGGCTCCTTTGGAGCCGCTTATATAGTGTATAGAAACCTTGTGGTGATACAGTATCAGTACAGCATGGAGCCATGACAACTAAATGAGGACAACGATGGACAGGAGCAACCCTTGGGCCTGGTGGCACCAAATTTGGTGGGGCTCTCAGGGCGGAAAAAGAAAAGAGAGGGGCTGAGCCAAGAAGCACCAAGGGAAAGTAAGAGAAATCTCAAAGTATGTACAAGTGTTTTGTTCTCTTTTCTTTTACAATGAAAGATTCAAGACTTGAAGACTCATGGATTGTCAGAGTGTGTTTTGCAGGGCAAGGGAGAAGCCTGGCAATAGAGGGTGGGTGCAAAACGCACCTGGAGGGGGCAGCAGACTCTTACGAGGTCTGTTGAACGAAGTTGTCAAGCCTCTTGGGGAGTTTTCACTCCGCTGCACTTACATACTGGCTTTGCAATGCCTTTTTAAATAAAATTGTTTCTTACCAAACACTCTTAAAAGTCAGTGGAGCTGAATTTTGACTTACCTACCCCTAAAATGCTGTCCCCCTACTCCTTGTGCTGCTGTAGGTGGTTGTTTCAAAACATGTTGTATTTTGAAAGCATTGTCTTTTTACCTTCAAACCAAGCATATTTAATAAGCACAGCTTAAAGCAAGGCTTTCAGAGTTCAATTTTTACATAGTATGCCTTGAAGATTTTCTTACTAGTGTGTGGTGAAAGTCATAAAGGTTTGTTATAAAAATCTGGTTGAGTAAGCACGATTACATATAGTGTAACTGATAAATTTATTGAGGTCCCTGGAACTTGAACCTGAATTTACCTTGCCTAGCATGAGGTCCTTTATGCATGTGACATGGGAGCTAGTTGCTCCATCTCCTTCCCTACAAATTCTGTGATGGACTAAGAAGCCCTCTGAAAGTGCCATTCTGTCTGCTAACTGTAGAGGGAGCTGGGAGAGTTAAGATCCTAGCTGCATTCCTTAAAATTAGGAGGGGTTTAATGTGTCGTGTGTGGAGTAAAAATGCTTCAAAATTTGCAATTATATTATTGCCTGCATGGGGATACTGCCATTTACAAGCTGCACTGGAATAAGTGGGGAAAGTCCACCCCTGAAATACTGGTTTCAGGAACGTTTCACATTTTTCAAGTCTCTCAGTGTTACTGTGTCTTTTTTTTTTTTTTTTTTTAATTTTTGGTGCCTTTACTTTACATAAAATCATACTGAATGACCTTACTTTTTAAAAATTCCTATGTAAGTAAATTATATTTTGAGCGTCTGTTAAGAATACTCAAAACTGCACATTGCATAGATGTTTTTGGAGTAATAAAAATTCTTGAATGTGCCCAGAAGAAAATTCTTCAGATGATCCACATAGTGACAGAAGAAAACGACACAAGTCAGACAGCATTTCCTTGACGTTTGATGAAAGTCTCTCATGGTGTGTAGTCAGTGGTCTGTGCCGTGAAAGAAGCAATAGCAGTGATTCAACAGATTCTCTTTCCATCCCCGTAAGTCAAAATATATATTTTTTTTTTGTGGTACAAATTTTGCAAATACCACAAGTGCCAGTATGCGTCTTAAGACATGATGTTCTTAATTAAAAGCAGGAGTGCCTTCAGTGGTGTCTGAGGAAAGAAAAGGGTCTGAAGGAAAAGTTGGTGTGTGAGTGGAGTGGGGTGTTTAATGGATCTGCTGACAAAGCTGAAGTGAAATTTTCTAAAATATTAACTCTGGATATTCTTTAAACACCAGATTCTTACTGCTTGGCACAGTATTGAAAAAATGCCAGATATATTTTGTGGTTTAAAATAAATATTTCTAAGAATGCTAAGAGAAGAAAAGCAGTCACAGATGTTCCATAATTCAGAACAGTTGATGCTTCTGGGCAACTGGTAGTTCTGATATGGCTTTGGTAACTGTACATAGTAGTGCTCCGATACACTGTATTAATTTCCCAGGCCTTTACTGTTTTTTATTGTTGTTTTCAGTGAGCACTGAGGCAAGTTTTATGTGTGGTTAGGTTAAGTCATGAAGAACTAAACTAAGTATTCTCGGTCATGTACTGTATTCAGAATTGACAGAACTAATACTGTATCTTCATTTTTGCTATTTTATAATTGTTTAGCCACTGTCAAATTATGGTTAAAAAAAGTTGATGACAATAAAAAGTTTAATGACATGCAGCCAAAAGACAGCATCTTCCTACATCTGTTCGTTCACTTGTTAGGAGAACCTTTGTGAAATAGTAGCAGCAGTCATCAAGCTGGCTGTAGGTTGACTGCAGCCTCTATTACAGAGCTGTCAAAAGGCCTTCAGATCTAGTGTTATTTTTGCCCACCTGTAATTTGTTTGTCTCATAAAAGAAGTTCTGTGTAACAGCAGCCGGTCTCATTTCTTCCATAGCTAATTAAACTGAGTAGTTCAGTTTTATCTTACGAGCTTTCTTAACAGTAATGGTTATGCATATGCACTAGTGAGGTTCAGTGATGGACTAGTGAGGTTCAATGTGTACTTTCTCTTTTTTTTAGGATATTGATGCCAGTTCATTAAGCGAAAACTCTGACTGGTTTGACCACAGTTCTGTTTCAGACCAGTTCAGTGTAGAATTTGAAGTTGAGTCTATTTATTCAGAAGATTATAGCCATAATGAAGAAGGACAGGAGCTCACAGATGAAGATGATGAGGTACATATTTGTTTTGTTTGGGTTTTTTTTTTTTGATGTGGGGGGCGAGAGGGGGAAGGAAACTTAGGGGAATACTTCATGTTGACGTTCCAACAAGAAGTAACCCTTCAGGTTTATTTCAGGACTGCGTGTGCGGTGTGAGAAACTACACCCATTCATTTATTAAATCAAATTACATGCCTGTGAAGTTGGGTCACCATTATATACCCACCAGGCAGTAACCAGAACAGTGCTGGGGCTTTCTGTAGGCTCTGAAACAGACTCTTGACAGTCTAGAAAAGTGTCCAGCTTCGCTCGCTAGCTGTTGGAGGCAGTGGCAGCATGTGTACTTGAGTCTATTCCTGCATTTTTATATACAGAAGTATGTGTTGAGCTTTGACAACGCTTTAAATACTGAATGAAAACTTTCCTAGTAACTCTTTGCCAAGGGATATTTCTGAATCATTTGCCTCTATGAATATAAATGTTTCATAGAGATGCTGAAACACAATTTTAGAAATTTGCATTAGGCGGCAAGAAGACAATAAAATTGTGATTGCCATAATTTTCTAGAAATCTAGATATCTGTAATGTCAGGAATGAAGTGGGAAATTAATTTTTTTTTTCTGGGTTAGTTTTCTGTTACTTCAAGAGGTAAATCAGCTCATGGCAAGATGGGGCAAGTGCCAGAGTCAGAATTCGCCAGGGACATATGTGACTGTAATAGTTGAGAGGCTGAATAGGACTGACTGTACTGATGTGCACTGGGTTATAGGGCTGCGGAGCTGCACCCTGAGATAAGGCAGTGATTTGGCGGAAGAAAAGATTGAGCTGTGCCCCTGCTCCCAACAGCTCCGTTGAGAATTGCAGAATAGTTGAAGTTGGAAGGGGCCTCTGGAGGTCATCTTGTTCACACCCCTGGCTCAAGCAGAGCATATTGCCCAGAGCCATGTCCAGATGACCTCTGAATATCTCCAAAGATGGAGGCTCTGCAGCTGCTCGGGGCAACCTGCGCCCAGTACTCAGTCACCCTCACTGTAAAAAGTGTCTCCAGGCGTTCAGACAGAACCTCCTGTGTTTTAATTTCGGCTAGTTGCCTCTTATCCTGTTGCTGGACACCACTGAGAAGAGCCTGGTTCCATCTTCTTTACACTCTCCTTTCAGATATTTATACACATTGATAAGACCCCTTGCTAAACCTTGCCTGCAGGCTGAACAGCCCCAGCTCTCTCAGCCTCTCCTTGTGTGAAGAACTCTTCCAATCCCTTAATAATCTTAGTGGCCCTTTGCTGGACTCTCCAGTACCTCCATATCTTTCACATACTGAGAGCCCAGAGCTGGACACAGTGCTCCAGTTGTGGCCTCACCAGTGCTGAGTGGAGGGGAAGGGTCACTTCTGTTCTACAAAATGGTACATTCTATAGTCTAGTTTCTTCAAACTGTGCCACTTACTACATTTGATTTTAAAAGTATATCAGAAAATGTCAGATTAAAAATCTGATAAGATTTTTAATTGAGTGCCAAACAACAGTTACATCAGTAGTTTTTAAAATTTAAACCAGGTGTATCAGCTGACCATTTACCAGGATGAAGACAGTGATGCTGATTCATTTGATGAAGATCCAGAGATTTCTCTAGCTGTGAGTAAAAACTTGACTGGCAAAGCATCATAAGTTGAATGAACTGGCAGAGTACACCAAGGAGCATAAATGAATTCTATTGCTACCAGTGATTTTTTTTTTAAGAATTAAATTGGCTTTTTCTTATATGCTTGAACATTTCAAGACAATATTTTAATTATTGAACATGTGATTATTAAGGGACCTTGATTTTTTTTTTTTTAAATCAGATTCCTAAGCTTCCTAATCCATCAAAAAAATCCACACAAATTTATGGTTTTGCTGACTTAATGGAAGGAAATTATTTGGACCTTAAATTGGATTTTTAGCACAAAATGAAAAAAAAGATATCTTAAAGTCATGTGTATTTTAAAAACTCTTCCTATAAATAATAATACCTGGTTTTGTTGTCCAGCCTGAATGAAGGAAACTGTAGCATACAGATGTGAAGGCATAGCTGTTTTCAGAACAGTACTGTAAAATTAAAAGATTGAGGGTTTTTCTAAATTCTGTGAGCCCATTCTTGAAGTGTGGGGGGAGATATGGGAGTTTAAGCCAAAGTGTGTAGACATGTGGAAAAAAGCAGACTAGAATTAAAACACAGTTGATCTTTTTATTTATACTTGCTTTTCACAGTTAAAGTTTGAATAAAGCTGTTGTCCATATCTGTTCAGTCCCTTGATGGTCTGTAGGTCAGAAGGACTTTGCTATGTGTGCAAAACACACGGCTAGCCACCATCTGAAAATGTAGCACTGTTTATGTATGGAAAAAATATGTCTGTATGTTATTTTTAGGAATCAAAATTGATCTTCTAAACTTTTGATGTCACTGATGTTATTCAGGACTCAAAGTGTTTGAATCTTCTAAATAAGTTTTGTTTTTGATGGCATGCATTATTTCTAAGAAGGATCCTTCTCCTTAAAAAGTGGAGTGCATTTTTAGTGATAGTGGCTTATTTTCAACACAGCATATGGAGTACTCTAGGACAGTGATGCACCCCTTTTTTGTTGTTTTGGTTTGTTATTTTTATTTTTTTTTAACGGCCAGTGTTTTCTACTCTGCGATACTACTATGTCAGAGTGCCCTCACCCGGCCATTTTGCACACCAGCAGCTTAGCATCCCACAGGTTACATGTCCCTTCAGTCTTGAATGGTTTCATTTTCAGAAGTCTGTTGTTGAAAATAATAGGAATAGTGACCGTTTTGTCAGAAATAAGTTTTTCATGAGGTTCTCTAAAGGCTTTTGTGGTCTGGTTTCTTCCCTTTTGCGTAAGAAATAATAAATCATTATTGTTCTGCCTCTTTTTATTTCACAAATCTATTGCAAAAAGAAAGAAAATCGGAGTCTTCTTAAAATCAAGACTATTTTAGTCTAGAACCATAAAATCGGGCCAAACGCTGAATGGAATTTTTAAATTATAAACAAGTCGATAGCTCAAGATAACTTATTTTGGCAGTAATAAATTGTTTATAATCTCTGAATACTTCAGTTGTAAGCATTCCAAGTAGCTTATGCTGTTCCAACCTTTAATTCACTAAAGGATTATTGGAAGTGTCCTGAATGTAGTGAAATGAATCCTCCGCTCCCACGACATTGCCACAGATGCTGGGCCCTTCGTGAGGACTGGCTTCCAGATGAAAAGGGTGATAAATCGGAAAAGAGAAAATTAGAAAGTTCCTTCCCTCTAGGGTCTGAAGAAGGCTTTGATGTTCCTGACTGCAAGAAGGCGAAAGTGACTGAAGATAAAGAACCAGCTGCAGAGGAGAATGAGGATAAAGCAGTACAAATTTCCGAGTCCCAGGAGAGCGAAGATTATTCCCAGCCCTCAACATCGAGCAGCATGTTTTGTAGCAGTCAGGAGGACTATAAGGAACCTGAGAAGAGAGAAATGCAAGACAAAGAGGAAAGGGTGGAATCCAGTTTTCCTGTTACCAGCATAGAGCCCTGTGTCATATGTCAGAGCAGACCTAAAAACGGCTGCATAGTACATGGCAAAACAGGACATCTCATGTCATGTTTCACGTGTGCAAGAAAACTTAAGAAGAGGAACAAACCCTGTCCAGTGTGCAGACAGCCCATACAAATGATTGTACTAACTTACTTTAGTTAGATGGATGTTGGCTGGAAAGCAGCGAAAGGAACTTCATAAACTGGTTAAGAGAGTAAGAAACTATTTTTGTATGCTTATTAGACAATATTTTGGATCTCTTTACATTTGGCATGAAAAGTGCTGAAATAAATGCACTGGAGTTGTTAAGAGGTTAGTCTAATATTCATAAATCAACTTGAAGATTTTAAATCCCTCTCAAGAGAAATAACAAATTCATGTAAACTACCTTCCCCTACAAGTGTTTTATGTTTCATACAAATTAGTGACATTTGTTTTACTGGATTAAATACACACATTGAAAACCCAAATTCAATTATTGTGAGAGGAGAGACATGTTGAAGAGTTTGTTAATGGGAGTTCCTCCTCGTTAAGGAGATAAAAGATTCTCTAGATTCCAGTATTTGTTGCCTGGTGAAGTCACCAGGCTCAATCAGAACCCTCTGAGTAAGTCAATAAAATAAATAAACAGAAACTTGTCTCCCTCATTCCCAATACTTAAAATTCCTTCAAGTAACCAAATTATGGGGGAGATTTTACCAGGAAGCGGGGGTAAATACAATAGAAAATCATTTAAGGTTTTGGAAATAGAAAAAGTTATTGTGTGTCTTTTATTTTTATAGTGTGCATTGTAAACTTCAGGGCTGTGTGGTCCTGAAAAGTCATTGATCCAAGTTTAGTCTTGCACTTCTCTCTTAAACATCCTGAGAAACTGGCTTTTAAAGTACTTTGTGGGTTTGGAGGTCTGTACTATCCTGATTATTATTTTAGCAGTGTGAGAAAACAATTGAACAGACACGATAAATGAAGAAGCAGCTATATAACGTCGTCAGGCAATATTAGGGGATAATTGTATTCTTTTTCTGCAGTTGTTTTTTACTTCAGCAGTACAGCATATGCAGCTTGATCATTACAGTTTCTTGAATACAAATAGTAAGGAAAAAAAGTCCCCCTCCATCTGTAGAAACAAATAAGCTATGTAGTTCTAGTTCACCTAAACATTGTTTAAACTCAGTAGGCTTTCCAACTTACGCTATTTTTATCTATATCACAAGAATTACGAAAAACTGTTCAAGGTGTTTGGCCAACTCAAAATTGGTCTCCTTAGACCTGTCCTTTATTGCTTTTAGCTCTTGTCTCCTCACTGTACTTTGTCAAAAACGTTGTGAAACTTACCAGTTCCTTCGTGAAGGAGTCTGACTCGCTTCTGTGGTGCATTCAGAGTAGGTAGCATGAGTATATTTTTGTAAGCTCAGGTATCTGCAGACTATATTTAGATTAATCATATGAGCTGTTTTTCAGATCTAGAGTTTCGGTACCAGTGAGTTGTGTGTGTTCCTTTGGGCAACTAGATTACAAAAGGAATTGTATGCTTTTAGCACCTTTTAATTTTACAGGTGGTCGCTGATCATCGGCCCAATAGAAAGTAGCGAATAAGCAGTCAGGGGAGTGCCAAGAATGGAGATGTAGCCTAAATGCTGGAATTGCGCCGTGTTACCATCCTGCAGGCCAAGGTTAAAGAGCTTCCTTGGCATCACCAGTACAGAACTGTTGCTGCCTGTGTACTAGCTTAAAGACTTTTACTGCCATAATTACCTTATGTTGGAGCTGAAATAGTTACTCTAGTGTAAAGTGTCTGTAAACCAGGGCTGCAGATGCCTGGAGGACAATAGCAAAAGGACATAAAGCCGTCCGGGAGAGGCTCAGTAAACCCTTTGTTGCTACTTGCTTGCCAAGAAATACCTCTGTAGGTAAAGACAGAATAACCAGGATCAGTCATGCTTTGTTCGTACATTTGAGCTAATTTTCAAAAAAACCCCTACTAAAAGATACTGGTATCTTTGGAGTTTCACCATAATTCATTTTAACTAAACAAAATGTCAACCCCAGTTGTATATGTTTCTTCAAATTCTTACTTGTGAATTTCCTTACCCCTTGCAGTTTGTAAAGTGACAGCAGGTAGCTGGAAGTTCTTGAGTTCTTTGGTCAGCAGAAACCTTTCATGGGTTTTGTGGGATGTCATAATCCTTCAGCCCAAGACAGAGAAGTCCTTTGGGCAGATATTTAAATTTTTCAGTTAAGGATGCTTTTAAGAGATGGCTACCTGCTTTAATTCACACTGCTTCCTATTTATTTTTCCTTTTTTTTTTATTTTATAAACTCAAGTGCGGTGAAGCTTGTAGAGGCTCTCCCATTGCACCTGCGTCAGACCCATACAGTGGCTGTATCGCAGTCTGGAATCTGCAGCTGAGCGAGAATTGTGGGTGTGTACGTTCAGGAGAAGCATTGATAACGTGGGCACTGTGCTTATAAAGCTTCATCCGTTACGTTCCCTCCTATGTCTTACACTTTTTCAGTGTGGTGCCTTCTGTATGGTCGCTGTGATGGCTGTGTAACTGCTGCAGTTCTGGGGGAGCAGCTGTTCTTACCTAGTTCCTGCTGGGACAAGTTGTACCATCCCATTCTTGGCATTCTTTTCCAATCAATCCCCTTAAGTGATATCTGTTCAAAAAAAAAAACTACTTCAGCTCTCAAAAAGGCACGTATGGTCAGAGTGATGGTCCTTGCTGTTCACAATCGCTCAGCTTTGGGATTTTTCTTCAAAAACAGTTTCATCTCCCAGTAACGCTTTCTGTTTTGGCAAAAGATAAACTGAGAGCATACAGCATAATGAATTTTCCCTTTTATGATCTAAAAAAGTAGTTCCCTGGCAGGTCTCTGCTATGGAGAATAGCTGTGGAAATAGCCTCCATTCCATACAATGCTGAAGAAATGTGTAATTTTAATTTCTCCATCTATGGCCAAACTACTGTGTCAGAATGAATCTTTGTTTTGAATTATATTTTCTGGCTTAATATTATTCTTAATAACTTCTGGTAAAACTTTAGGGTTTGGATTGGGTTTTTTCCCCCCAAAGCATGCCTTACATATAAGGAAGCGATCAGTATTGGTGTCTATTCCTGTTCCTGCAGGAGACGCTGGCAGGCAAGCGCGTATCTGGGGCTTGGGGGTGTGTACGTGATGGTGACCCCGGCGCTGCAGCCTTGGGCCAGGATGCCCTTCAGTCCGAAAGGCTGAAATCTTTGGGTCTGCCTCCGTGCTGTCACCCCCCCCCCCATGCTTGGTACATGTAGGCACACTGGTATTCATCACTGTGTTCTTTCTGGCCTGTAGACACGCTTCTGGCCTTTGGTAGTGGCACAAAATTCAGCAAAATTTTAGCACAGAAGTTGACAATTGTTCTTACTTGGTGAGGTCTTTGAGATCCTTATTTAATATCGCACAGATTTTAATCTTTAATTTATTGCAGTTTGTAAATATTCTTGTGCTTACAGTTAGTGTTTTGAGCTTTAATTTATTGAATTAGTCTGTTGGTACGTGTGTAGATACATAAATGTGCATACTTAGTAAATCACAGTCACAAGAAAAATATTTAAGAAATTGTAGCATTAAAATAAAGAGAAATATTCAGATTATATGTAGATTAAGAGAGGCATGGTAACAGCTTCTGCGTTGAACCTGAACAACATTTATTAAATAGAGATGGAGGCTGGTACAACATTAGCATAGTGAAAATATTTTTATGGTGTTTTGTTTTCCTTTGGAATTCTTTTGCATCTCCCAAGTACAGCCAAGAAGCTGACTGCTTCATAGTGTTGGTAACATTGGAGGTGATGGTCTGGAAGATGCGGTGAGGCAATGAGAGGTTTCAAGGTTAATTTGCAATGGGTGGTAATTGGTTTTGCCTTTGAACATGTGACCAAGAAAGTTGAAGGGATGCCCAGATGCTGATGAAATGTGACAGCACACAATTTTCAGTAATTGTCTTAATCTGTTCCTTTGTGCTACTCCAGGTAGACAATAGTTATGTACAAATGCTACAAGGAGTCGCATTTATTCTTTTTTATAAAGTACAATAAACCCACTGTTTGATTAAATAGGACTTTTTCACTGTGTAGCTATTTCGTAGTATTGAAATTCAACTCCTGACCTAAGGAAGCAAAGTGCAGAGTGAAGTACTTGAGCCAGATGGCAATATTGCTTTATTTCAGTGTCCCACTTCTCTCAAAAAGGCTAGAAGCATTGGATATTAAAATATTTGAGAACCTTTAATACTGAGTCTTCACTTAAGATTTATTAGTTATGAAGTCTGCTGCTTTTGTCCTTTAAAAACTTGCACAGCTGAAACAGAAGTAGCTGGATTGATGATTATAGTGAGCATTCACGCTGCAAAGATCACGGCTTTTTGTTGAGCAGTACCCCTTGGATGTTTTAATGTTACCAACGAGCACGCTGGCAGAAACGTGTGCCGTGCCATGCTGCACAGGAGGCTGTGGCTGCCACTTCAGTTAGCAGCTCGACTGAGAAAGGGTAGAAGTGCTACAAAATTTTAGTTGATGAGAAGCGTTACGTTTATTCTAACAGCATGGTACAATTTTTATCACCGAGTTCTGTTTGCTGCAAATTTGTTGAAATGTTGCTGCCTTTGGAATGTCTGTGTGGGTATGGAGCCACATGCAGGACTTCAGGCAGATTTTCCTCCTTAAAGACTAATCAATTCCTCATTCTTACAGAAGGCATCAACAATAATAATAGTTTCAGAAAATTATTTTCTTACAAAAGAGAGATTAGAAAATTATTAGAAGTATAATGAAACTGAATAAACTGAAATTAATAAATAGGACTAATATAGGGGTGAAGAACTTTTCTTCCCTGTCTTCATCTAAAGCTGCTGTTGTGGTAGGGTGTAACTTTAGAAGTAAGAGTTTACAATTTTAAAGCAGTTAATTTATTCAGTTTGTTAATTTGCCACACATATGGTGGGGCAGCAGTTACCCCAGGAAGATTAAATGTTTTATTGTGCAACACTCAGTCTAAAAAGGGACGTTTGCTATTGTAGTGCTCCCTGGGGGAGAGTGCGTCGAACAGAAGGGCAGTGTCTCAGCTCTGTTGGCTGCCCTCTTGATCATTCACAGTGCCAGCAGGTGGATGCAGGCTTTGAGTGTCTGTAGGGTCACCTGTGTGCTGAAAGCAGCGCTTTACCTAGTGTGTGTGTGTTTGTGCTCTTTGTGCACCCCCCTGTATTATTGTACTTCTGCTCCCAGAGGGCAGTGCTTCCCTAGAGCAGCAGCTCTCCCGGCTGGCACGCCTGTGCCTGTTGGGGGGGATTACCAGCCAGCCCGACTGAGGGAAGTGCTCCAGCTCATCCATACCCGAGTCTTGAGTTCTTTGTCCTTTAAAGGTTGTGCGAGCAATGTAAAGGAAGAAACCCCCCCCGCCCTGAAATCGGAGCTTAAGGTATCTTTTAACATTTGATTGCACTTACTGAAGATGAGAAATTGTTGCTTTTAACCAACGTCTGCTTTTTTATTTAGCACATGCACTGAAAACATCAAGTGAATGCCTCTCTGTAGTGTGTGCATGTATAATATATATATATATTCTACGTGTAAAATGTGTTGATGATACTTAAAAAGGTGGTGTCTCCCCTTTTGAGTAGATGTGGCTTTAACCTAACAGCCTGACTTGTAAAGGACAGTTCTTGGTTTTGAGCTAAATTAATGGCTCTCAACATGATGATTATGTAATACCGAAAATATCAAATAGCTTTTCCAAAAGCAGAGTCTTACTGTTGTTGTCTAAGTGTAGCTGGAATGACTATTAAACAGACTGGTTTATAGAGAATTTAAATAACTATGCAATTGTGCCACTACTAGATGAACTCGCTTCCGAAACTTGTTGTGGTGTGTACCTTCTAGATAACCAGTGCACGTACTACCCCAGCCACTAACCATTAAAATACAAATATCCACTCAAATTGCACAGAGTATAGATCCATTTATTAGAAGAATTTTAATGTGCATTGTGTTTGTCTTTCTTTTGGTTTTCAGTTTTCCTTTTCTGAGGGAAGTAAATACTATGTTCCATTTAAAAGCTTTAAATAAAGATTGATTGATTTATATACTCCTTGGTGTTCTTTTTTTGTGTCCATGACTCGATTGTTAGAAGTTCTGGTACTTTGTTTTCCTACAGATTTTTAATTTTGTGAGCCAGTGCATCAACTCTTTCTGCTGGGCTACTGGCTTCCCACACATTTTTTGCTCTTGGGGGATCTTAAACTCAAGGGCTCTCTAGTTCTTCCTGCTGTAAAGGGACAGAATCAGAACCAAGTCTTGGTGGCAGGATTAGTGAAAAATTATTTACCCCTCTGACTGGTGAACAATCCACAGCAGTTAAGAGGGGCAGAAAAGGTAGAAAAATCAAATGGATATGATAAAAATATTCAAAACCAGTATGTTGCACACACTGCAACTTGGAGTTCCTGTTTCAATTTCTAAAGTCTGTTTGCAACTTCATATGCTGCACAGACTCTGGCCAGCTAGCAGACAAGTGGCTAATGCCCAAGCGCCACATGGTGTGAGAGGCAGGAGTACTGTTTCAGTAAAGGTGGTGTGTTTACAAAGGCATCAAAAGATTATTCCTGCATTTTTTTATTTACTGTGTACAGGAAAAGATTGGTGTTTCCAAAGATAAGCTCTTCTGGTTACTTTTGAAATTGCTTTAGAGAATTTCTGGCAGATAAAGTTTTAAAATAAACACAGGAGATGGTACTAACTGCCTTTTCTTGATAAATTTAGTGTTTGTTGGACAGCATCAAAGGGCCCTGCAAAAGGAATCTGCTAATTCCATGTGCAGTATGGTGCAGCCAGGGGAACACAGGTAGTTTTGCCATCGCTGACACCAGCCTCTGCACCAGGATATGGTGTGTGCAGTGCTGCACGTGCCTGCCAGCTTCTGGCACGTGTGTTAGGCATCCACACAGCATAGTTAGAGGGCTGTGGAACATACTTAAACACTCGAAAGCCATTGCTAAAAGTATCCAGATGAAAAAATTATGAGTTGTATCTGTTCCATACCAAATTCAGTAAAAAATGGGCAACAGCAACAGCCTAGTTGATGACTGTTTCCACGTTGTTTTCAACAGCTCTAAGAGGAATACACTTTTCAGAGATCTGCGTTAGTTACTCTCTTGTGTCTGACGGCACAGATTATCGTCAGGCTTCCAGCAACAGGGCCCCTTAGCGCACAGTTACGCTTCATTTCCATCTTCTTGTCTTACATGTCTCTGTTCCTTGTCTTCACCTTATTTCAGCCCTGAGCAGACTCATCTGTCCAGGTAAGACAGAGCGTACATAAAAATGCCATTCCTCATTTCTAGCAGTGGCTTTATTATGAGAAGTTAGGATTGAGCTAATTGCTTACAGTTGTGTGGCACATCAGCTGTTGTTTCAATGAGGAACTTAAATCATGAAACATCTGCAGTACAATCCTAGACTTTTTTTGAACTCAAATTCTTCAGAATGGTTTTATACTTTCTGTATCAAAACTCTACAGTGACCCCCAGAGGCTATACAGAATTTTTTTAGGGTAAAATACTTCTGTAGAAAAATATGAGTCTATTATAATTAAAGTAGAGCATTTGATTGTTGAGCCAGTATTTCACAAAATACAATAAACATAATTGTAAATCTGAGAATTTGTTTTACATACATTCTTTTGCATATACAGTTCCTTGTCTGAAAAGCCACATTTGTGCAGGAAGATTTTGCCTTCCCATCTCATGTCATTCCTGACTTTATTTGAAAATTACAAGCATAACGGTCATTAAAACCAAGGTATGTAGAGTTGGTTTTACTGCAGCTGAAGCCCGTTCGAGTTCCTGGTAGAGGGGAGTTTTGGGACATGAAGCAGCTCCTGATCTCATGGAGACTTCCGAGAAAGAGAAGTCCTGTTTCAAAGCACTGAAGTTACCAGTATTGTCACGTATTTCCACTGTCTTCAGCATCGATTGAAATCCTGGTACAGTAGCCTAGGAGCAAACATGGAAGATTTCTTACTTGGTTTGAAATGTTGAGTTCAGCTGTGAAACAATCATTATCTAATGTGCTCATTTACGTTTTCAACATTCAGGAAAAAGTGTTCTAAACAGAAGTTTGAGAACATGGAACGAGAAGAGAGTAAAGTTTTCATGTTATAGCAACAAGACTAAACCCCCCGAAAACTGAGACAGAAACAGCAACAGAATATTTGTCTATAATTTGGGGGCATTATGTGCTGTACAGGAGAGGGAACCCTCACAGTTATGCTTAAGCGTAAGCTCTTGGCTGAGAGTGGGCAGAGACTACGCTGCGTGGATGTTCTCTAATACCAGCTACTGACAACCTCCACAGAGAAGCCGTTTCCACCCAGCGAAGTAACTGTCACCAATGGCAACGGCGTTGTCAGCCCATCACTGCCTCCTCACCCTTCAAGAGCTCTGGAGTTTGTTTCAAACACTTCAAGCTACTGTCACCATGGTCCAGACACTCACCCCAGCTGGCTCCACCATCCAGGTCAGATGAGTGCTTATCTCTAGACATTCTGGGGACTCGAAATCTTACTGTATAAAGTCTGCTTCCTGTTGGCTTATGCTTTAAAATATTCTTTTAAATCTGCTAAAGAGTATTTACAGCAGCTGTATATGACTTGAGCAAGTTCAGCTCATTCATCTACAAGGATGCTGTCTCACTGTGCTCAGGAACTCAATGCAATTAGAAACTAATTTAGTAAGACTGCACACTTACATTGATCACGTACGTCCCAGGCAAAAGGAGAAGAAAGTACTCCCCATGTTTATTTGTTCGGTAAGGGCAGACATGGGGCCGTCCTTTGGCTTCCACGATGGCATTGGGAATAGGATTCCCATTCTTATCGGTAACTTGACCCTTGACACCTATGAAAAAGGGTGAGGAGAGAAAGATCACAACCTGCAGCTGTGGTCAGCCTCCTTCTCTGGACAAGTCAGACTGTTTGTTGCTGGATGAACTCAGAGGGCATTTCAGTGATTTTGAGCACATCTAATAATATCACTAGTCATTTCTGTGTTACTGAAGGGAATTAAAATAGAAAATCCTTTATCGTTGTTAATAGCTGCCCTGACATGAAGTTAGAAAGCAGCACTGCAATCTCTGCTTCTAAGTCTCATTTGCTGAAAGCATCATCTATACTTTTTGTACTTGCCTCTTACTAAGGGGCTTCAATCTTCAATAAGAGGTTGGGGGTTTTTTGCTCTCCCCCCCTTTTTTTTTTTACATTTAAAATCAGTCAGCCTCTTATCTAGTACTTTTCCTAATGGCAGAATACCAACAATGCTTATGAAGTAATTTCCCTAAATTCTCACCTACCACATTCAAGGCAGCACTGGCATTGAGCAAAGATAAAACAGCAACTAGACATTCTGGGCAACAAACTACAAGATAAGCAACAGATTTATGCAAACTCTTCAACTAGTACCACTGCTCCACTCAGCAGCAGCTCTCTTCCAACTGGGAACTCAAGATCACACCGAGAAAGGCCTTAAAAATAAAATCCAGGCAGCAAAGACCCACAAAACACCGTGCATGTGCACGTGCACAGACTCATACATTTAGAGACCTCTGAAATAAATGGCTGCTCAGGAAAGCAGACTCCCTGAGGAGGGTGTATGGTAAGTTGGCCCCAGGGGCTTGTCCCTTGCTCCTGCCCAGCACATTTTTAAGCCCCTTGTGCCGCTGTCCCAGTGCCCATCGCCCCACACCTGACACACCTGTAAGCTCTCCTCCCTTACCCATCCCTGGCCTCGTAGCACTGGCTATTCAGAAGCAATAGCTCTCGAGTTCATGCCAGAGCTCCTCACCTGCGAGCTCTGACACTGACCCAGGCTGCTGAAGAGTTCCCACTTTGCCCACTGGGCTCAGCTTTACCTCCCTTCCCCGTTCGCGTACCCACCTAGATGCACTTGTTTTATATATTCGATCAGAGCAACTTTGTTGTCTCTCCAGAACTTTTCCAGCTCATCTGCTGGAGGATATTTACAGCATGACAGCTCCAAGGTGATTTCAAAACACTGTCCCCAGACATAGTTGTAATCTTGCATTCCACCTTAAAAGTGAAATAAAACAAACAGTGTTCAGCTGCAAAGAAACACCAAGTTCAAGCTAGAAGAAAAACAGGAAAGTTAAAATGTTGGTACTTGCACCACGCCTGTTAGGAAAGTAAATCAGACAAATTATTCCTCAATGCCACATTTGTATTTACTGCCTCCTGTGGAAAACCAAATTAATTACTCTAGTTACATGTGGAGTGTTGTTTTCTAAAGCACAGTGATGTTTCAGGAATCATGATTATTATGGCTGAGGAAGGGTGGGTCTTCTACTTAAATTCATTCAAGCACTCCCAACTAAATAGAGGAACATAAATTCCCAGGCTGGCATAGAGTTTGCCACTGACAAAGCCATCCTAAGAGCCTCTAGAGACTTTGAATTCAGACTGTGACAGCAACACGCAGTGCCGCAGTACACAGGACCCATATTCTATTTGTTTGTGCATAAACAGGAATGAAAATGTAGTAATGAAATGTAATTTTAGTAGTCAAACATTTTTAAGAAAGGATGATATATATGAGCAGAAGATTGTTTTTCTTTCTGAAAGGAGAAGACCTTGGTGCCACACCAGTACATGCATATGCACTTAATCTATACAGCTACGCAGGCCTTAAGAAAGGGCACAGAAGCTGCCAGACAGAGCAGAGACTGCGTCATTCACTTGTGTAACTGCTGACTGGGAGAGTCTGCAAACTCCTGTGTCCTGCTCAGAGAAATCCATGAATGTGTTAGCTTACTCCCCTCCAACAACCCTCTGCTCTGGGCAAAATTGCAGCCCTTTCATCATCACAGACGGCAGGAGAAAGTGAGAACATCATGTCTGAAGTAGCTTGAAAAAATACCACTAACATTCTTACCTTCCAGCTGGTACCAAGAATACCCGTTGGTAATGCCTTGTGGAAAGCTTTGTCTGTTGTCACACCCAGTCCCTTTGTGCATGCTGGCATGGTTGAAAGAATAGGTTTTTGCCAGATGAATAAAGACATCATCATCCGGAGACTTGCTATAGCCTTGCAAAGAGCCGGTAACTGCAGAATAAAGACAGCTGTCACCTAACCCTGCTTACTGGTAAAACAAACAGTGCTGGCTTATGTACAGGATAAACATCTCCCAGACAGTCATATCAGGCACTGAATTTTGATGGGGTTTATCAAAAGCTGGAAAAAACTTGCAGAATCCTTATACATTTTGCTTTGGTACAGCTCATGTTCCTAAAGCAAATCAGCCGTGGAGAAAAGAGTTTGTGACAGCTTACCTGAGTTACCATTATCAAAGGTGTAACTGGCAACCAGGGCACCCCCATGCAAGTTTGCTGAAAGAACAAATGTTTCATTTTTTATCCAGTCCATTACTGCTCGAGTCTCTGGCTGAATGCTAGCATTGTTATTTTCAAAGGCATCAGGAAAATTTCTGTTCAGATCTTCTCCATTCTTATTGTACCTTGGGAAGAGAGCAGACATTCCCATTACTGTTTTGCCTACAGACTTCCATATCGCCAGCTCCCAGTACTTAAAGATCTGTGGCATGCCAGTATCTTCAGGAAACAGGGAAGATGATCACTCCAAATCTTGTCAAGCATGAAGACAACTGACTTTCTGGCAGCACTGATATTTTCATAGCACACATGAAAACAATTTTTCCATTGTATTTCAGGTGGAAACTGTGAATAATATTTAACATGCATATAGGACACACACACCTACACATACGTGAATTAAAAAAACCTAAGCCAGAGAAGGAAGATATCCTTCTGTATGTGTTTTTCATACTTGTCTAGAAGACCAAGGTAACTATTGGATGGCTGTGTCCCTTGTCCTGCTCTCACTTTGGACATAGAGTAAAACAACTGACTCAAACACAGGATGTATTCTTTCTGTACCTGAAAGTTCAGCCTGTGCAAACGCTTTCTTCTTTTTTCACTCGGACAGGTCAGTAGAGAGTAGAGAGGCTATTGAGCCTCAGCTGTATTAATTTCTAAACTCAGTTAGTTAAATTCTCTCTATTTGATAGTGAGGGGATAAAAAAATACCACCCTCCATAAATTTGTTTCCTAATAAAAAGGAGGGCTTACACCAGTCACACAGAGATCTAAACTACCTAAACTACCTTTTCACTTGCTTCTGACATTGCCATAGCCAGTGATCCAAGAGAACTTCTAGCTCATGAGTTTGCTTTTTCTGCACATTCCAATTTTGTCTCTTTGGCATTTCTTCCCATTCTCTCACTCTCTCTTTTTCCCTTTTCTAGCTTGTTAAGCTTTTCCTCCCCCTTTTGGCCTTTTCAATAGTTACATTAAAGAATGCAAAAGTAGCACAGGATGCGGTGTTAGCTTACGGTTTTTTCTGCGTACGTTTTTTTTCTTAGCGCTACAATTAGCACAGCACCTATTAGAGCCAGCTCTGCTTGCACAACTTCTGCCTCTTACTAGATCTGCATTCAACATGATCTTTAAAGATGTTTCTAGAAGTCCATTCAAGAATCTTAGACACACCTTTTTCTCATTAAGAAGTGTTACAGAGTTCTCCAATTGAAATAGATCCCCGTGAGTGGAGTTTTCCTTCTTTTTTTGTAGCACCCCAAAGGCCTAAATATGTTCTTGTGCTTCTATTTGCAGCCTGGGTCTCCTGCCTAAAAGGTTAGGTCATTACACCATTCTGACCAATTTTCTCTAGCTGCGCCACATATAAACACCAGTCTGACTCAGTCTTCCAAAAACTCTGTGCCGTAACAGTGAGTCTTCAGAACAGCACAGGCCAAAATGAGCCCTAACACATTCTCTAGGCCATCCTTCCCACCAACTGTGATTCAGTCTCTTGGCTATCTCAGATTATCACTCCCCACCCATTTCCTTTGCCTACTCCCACCCTCCTAAGCCACCCTTACCTTCCTCGTGTGTAATAACAGTCAGCCACTTCGGTAGCTTCAAATCCATCAGGATTCATTGTTGGCATGATATGAATCCGGGTATTATTGAGTAACCGGGTAATAACTGGGTCACGTCTATAGCTGGTCACCAGGAATTCTATCAAATGGAGAAGGATTTCTCTCCCAACAGTCTGTAAAAAAAGAAACATAGATTTTATTTTGAGTCTGCTATGGAAGAAGAAGGAAAAAAAAAAAATCCACCACCTCGCATTCACAGGTTTTACTTACTGGATTACACAGAAATACAAGGCATACAAGAGCATTCTGGTCAACACTGTTTTATGCTCCCCCCTAAATGTATTTAAACTAATTTAACAGATGGAAAGGAGGCCCTGGAGGGTTTTCACAAGGGTTTTAAACCCAGATCAACCAGAGCTGTTTCTGCAACAGGAAACTGACTGTGTCAGCTGCATTGCTTAAATCCTGTCCAGATAAGGCACAGCCTTATCAAAAACTAAAACTGCATAGGCTGCCTGGTAAAGATCACGTGGGCTCCGAAACACACCACTGCATTCTCTCACTTGCTCTGCAGAGTCAGCTCTGTGCCGATGCACAAGGGACCCGGGACCTTCATGGAAGTGTCAGTGCTGTGCATCAGCACTCGGCAGTGATGGTTCAGAAGAAAGGAAGGAGACACCTTCCATGTTTTCCAGGGTGCTATAGAGCAGGGTTTTTTTTCTTGTTGATCCCCTTTTATGGGAAGTCAACTTTAAAACAGGATCAAGAGAGGCTCCATAGACACTTCTGTTATATTGGCTGTTATGTTGTTTTATTTTAATGCCATGAACACAGGCATTGGGGAAACAAAACAAGTATATATAAATCCTTAGAAAAAGAGATGGAAGGACATTTGGATGCAGACTTTGGATCAAGAAAAGGCAGGGGCACAGAAAAAGCTAAATAAATACTTTGTTCATTTAAGTTCAATAGGTCATGAAAGCTAGCAGGACATCTCCCTTTATTCTACTCTGTCAGCTTTCAGGCAAAACAGTGGCAAGTTCCAGCTCCCGTGAGTTCAGAACAAGCCTATTCTACCCCTGAAACCACTGGTACAGCGTTCACTGGACCATACTTTTCAGGAGCACTTTCTACAGCACTGTGACCCATGCCTCAAGGGTGCTGTAGGGTTGCTAAGCCCTGGCTGGGATGGGAACAAGTCAAGACTTACAACTCAGCATGCTCTGGAGATAATTTATCTCTACGTTATCTCCAAACAATAAATCACTGCAGGCTCTATTTCAGAGCTACAGCTTCTCAGTATCTTTTAGAATCAGTCTAGCATCACTAAAATGGAAATACTGTAAAGAAATTTTTTTTTTCCTAGAGTGAGAAACATGGAGTGGCATTTCTGGCTGAACCTGGTATCACAAATAAACATCTTGCTTTCAAACTGGTAGAGACTAAGGTAAAGATCGGTGAAATCAGACAGGGGAAAAGGAATATTTCTCCACAGCTATTTGCTGCACTAATATCTTGTTAAATGTTCACATCGGTGCCTTTTAAGTGGCAAATCCTGCTCTGGGTGTTCAAGTAAACACAGACACCATCCAGCAGGAGTTTGGCCAGCATGAGCTGGGTCAGTACACGATGGGGCAAGGAGGGCTGGGTGTAACTGCTGCTCAGGTTGGGAACAAACCATATCTCACCAGTTAGCTGGCAATTGCTGTTTATCCAGGAGCAACAAACAAACAATGTAGTGCTAAACATGACTCCACTAAGTTGTGGAACACACAGTTTTAAGTGTCATACTTGAAGGCAGCTGTGGTCTCTGAGTTGGTACTTGAGCAATTCTGACATGCTGTTTGTGCAGGGGAAAAAGAAGGATCTCTTCCCACCCTGTCCCCCACAGATTTGTTCCCAAGTTTTCTAACCTTTGCCTGTCAGCTCCCAGTGGTCTCCTGCAAGCCACCACCCAGTAATCTACTAGGGGAAGCTGCATTACGCAAATGCATTTACTGTCCCAGACACTACAGCAAATGGGCTTTGACAAGGGGAAAAAGGTACCTAATTTCCTCCCTTCCCAGTAGCTTTCAAAACAGCACCTGAATACCTGAAAGCAGACTGCTCTACAGGTTTGATAGATGTACTCTGTGAAATTTAAGAAGGGATGCAACAAAACCTGTCTTGTACAGGCAGCTCAGTTCTAGCTCTGGGTGATAGATATCTTGGGAAGCATACAGAGCAGGGGGGGATAAAGGAGGGGAGAGATGTCAGCCAAATCATGGCCCTGGGCATGAGAGATAAAGCTAGCAGACTCAGGAGCAATGAGAACAGCCCTACCACAGAGATAGCTAAACTACAGACAAGACTGGACTGCTCCTTGGAAGAACTGGGAAAGTGCCTCTGCTTCTACTGTACCTCTCTTCAGTGCCTGACAAAAACACATCCAGAAAAGAAAGGGTAGAGAAGCAGGAACAGGAAGAGGAAAAAAGAAAAAGAAAAGCAACAAGAAAAGGTGGTGGAAAAGAACAATGTTTATAAAGAATGGAAATTGACCAGTTTTTCATAGATAATGTTGTTTGCACCTAAGAGTTAAACCCAGACTTACTTCCATATATAGTGTTTTAAAAACTAACCCTATTTTATAGGATTTCTCATAAAGCTATTGTTGTACCTGAGTAAGTACAGTAAACAATTCAGCTAATCTCTGCCACAGAGACCTGGTACTTTGATCATTCCCCAGTGGGTGAAGAGTGTGTTTATCAGCACTCTGTTTTCAGGGGGGGTGACAGAGGGGTGGTTTTATTTTGGTCCAGAGTACCCTGCATTTCTTGAGAAAGCACATCTGGAGGTGTTTGAAGGGAGGGAAAGCTTCAGTTTCTGCAAACATAAAGCTCAAGTTTTGATTAAGCCCTCAGAAGGCATCTCCCACCCAGCCAAGATTTACCCTGATTCTAGGCAGGTCAGCCGTATGCGTGGAGAAAAGTTATGAGACATTAACTTTTACTTTAGAGCTTCAAATAAAGGATCTAGACACCATGGAGGTACGTTGCTGACAGTAAAGTCAAGGACAGACACCATAACCTGCCTCTAGTCTAATATGAAGAGGTAGAGAGCAGGGGACAGCCTTCATAATGCTCTGGGGCTTTGAGGAGGCATGACGACTGTTTTAATGGCAGTATCCCAGGGGCGATGCCCAGGTGTATTGTTTTGCTGTAGCTCAGATGAGGGGTTACAAAGGAAAACCCTTTCTCCCACCTCTAGGGACGCAGTTAGACATTAAGTTTCTCTGTGCACTTTCAGCTCTCAGTTTGTGTGCCCCAAAGGGAGAGGGTGAGCAGGAAAAGCTTTCAGTGACCCTCAGGGGAAGTCCTGAATGAAGCAGCATGCGTATGTCAGGGTATGGACCCACACTGTAGACAGGGGTGTGACTGCTGCTTCTGTAGACGTACCCCTTAAAATTGCCAACTACCACTTCTGGCATGGCTAGGTTTGGACCCTGCTCAGCTACTGAAGGGCTTGCTCAGGAAGCCCTAGTGGCAGCCAGTTAAAAGATTAAGGTTAGCTCCAATTGCACCTGCACTCTAACACTTTAGTGCAGCACCCCTATTTTTAAAACATTTTTGTTACCACATGATACAGACCTAATACCAGGGCACGAGGGGTGGATAGACTCTGCCCATTTTTACGATTAAAATTCTTTCGTTAAAGGTGGCCTGGTTTTTAACTTGAACTATGTTGAAAGATAGATCCAAACCATCAGGTAGGACCTGTTTCAGAGCAACATGGTGTTGCCAGTTTCTTTGCTCCAGCCCTGACTGCTCTGAAGACCTAGGGCAGCATACCAGGCACAACCCCGCCTAAGGAAGTGGAGTGGCGGCAGAGAAACTGGCAGGCCATCCTGGTCCACCACTTACATACCACACTTAGAAGATGTTATTTTTTAACACTTGTACAGAACTAATGATTATGCATGGCTGCGACACACCCCACTGTCTTTAACACTGATGTCTTTTATTAAAGGAGGACAAAGTGACTGTGCAAATACCGTTTGGCATGTACCCATTTATTATAGAATAGCAGCAAGCACTACGGAAATATGAGAACTACCACATGTATGAGAGGGAATTGCAATTCCTTGGTTTATCACTAAAGGAAATGGCAACATCTAGCCTGCTTTGGAACTAGTAACTGGCAGAAGATGTTACCACCTGGACAAATTCCATAGGCTTCAGGCTTCTCAGCATAGGCTGCACCTGGCTGAGAAACTGATTGCTTTTTTTTTTCCTCCTCACTCAGATAAGGAAAAAAGTAACTGGGGCAAGGTAGCAGCCCTTCCTGTATTGAAGGAGCTCTCAGCAGCATCCAGCTTTTTCAAAAATCTGAAGTTAGCAAATAGATTTGGTTGTTTTGAATTTTGAACTCTCCAGTGCCTCTGACCTTATTAAATATCGTGTCAGCTTACACCTGAAGCCAGGTGGAAAGTAGTTCACTATGCAAGAAATATTTTTTTTCCATTCTCTTTTCTAGAGTAGATATTTGTTTCCCTGCCGCCTCTCTTCCATACTATATTGCACAGTACAAACGACACAAGAAAATTCCTTATAGCAGATTGTGTAGTATGTGGACACAACTCCTTGCCCAACCGGGTGATAAAAAAATGCCTTTTTTTTTTTAATAGTGGTATTTCAATAGTGTAAATGCAGCTTCCATTCATTTTTTTGGAAATGAGAGTGAGAAATTCTACACAGAATCATTAACTGTGTTTGGTTTCTTTGAGCCCCAATTATATTGATCACAAATAAACCTACCTCTGCTCTCAGTCACACAAGCCCTAACAAGCCACCATACCTCAGGAAATCCTTCTGGGGATATGAGTCTGTCTATAACGACATGGAAAATGGGATCTAGTTGCTTCAGCTTAAATCTCAAGACAAGCCAGCAAGATAAATACATCCTTTCACGTAGGCTAGCTCAGGCCCATCAGTACAGGCTCAGCTTCATGCAATGAAGGAGGCAAAATACTGTTACACTAAGAAAAGAAACTGATCACAAGTGGATGATTTAGTTGGTTGGTATCAGCA
>NW_010105536.1:16896-23174 GCF_000699245.1 Pterocles gutturalis | reverse complement strand
AAGAGTTTCTCTTTTGATGGCCCAGTTACACTACAGCTACAGAAATTTAAGGAAGATGTATACTTACTACATTAAAGGGAACAGGCAGAAATGCACAGGTAGTTTACACTTTGTTCAGACATGCTTTTCCTTACAGAGTTTTCCTGCTGTGCTATACATGGTTTAGGAACAGCCTTTAATGATCCTATGGCTCAGTTGTGTCGACTGGACTCAAGTCACTTGTAGAGCTGACCAAAAGGTGATATTTCTGCTCCTTTATGACTTCAGAGCTTTGGGGGGTTTGTGGTCAATGTTAAGTGCAAAGAGTTTTTCCCCTGAGAGGACCGTGTGAGTGTATACACTGAGGAAGGAAAGATCTTTCAAGTAAGAGTACAAGCCTAGGACAAGAGAGGCTGCTGCCTAATTCAGAATGAGGACTGCGCCAGAACAGCAGGCAGCCTGTCCCTTGTCTTCCTCAGGGCAGACTTGAACATTTCACAGGCTTATGCATTTTGTGCAGTCTGTTAGTACCACTTTGATTAAAGTCTCACATAGGTGCAAGTGACTGAACTACCTCTAATTAGCAGTTTTAATCTGGCTTGGGTTAAATAAAAAGAACCACTAAAAATGGTGTCCAACTTCATACAGGCACACAAAGAATGGGAGAAGTCTTTTGTTGCATCTCTGGGGATCTGGGGCAAAAGTTCACTCTATTTGGCAATGGTGATCACAAAATAAAGTCATTTAAACCTTGGCTGGCCATGTCTTACAGTATTAAGAAAAGTTAACCTACTTAAAAAAATAAATCTTTCCGGTTCTGAAAAAAATACTCTGATCCTAGTATTGTGTAGTCACATTATAGAACTTCCCTGTTGGGCAGCCCTCCAAATAACCTAGGTTTTCTTCCAGCAGCATGCATGAACAGCCTGCACACATGCAATTCAGGCTCCCCCCCAACTTTTAGGTTTTAGGAGCAACTGACCAGCTGAGTCAAAAATAAAAAAA
Organism: Pterocles gutturalis; assembly: GCF_000699245.1. NCBI lineage: Eukaryota > Metazoa > Chordata > Aves > Pterocliformes > Pteroclidae > Pterocles > Pterocles gutturalis. The sequence goes on along the minus strand of NW_010105536.1, from coordinate 22,190 downwards.
TGTAATTTGTATGACCATGACAGGTTAGAAGGGCAGCATCACCAAACACTTAAGAACAGAACTTTTCTCACTTTGTACCATTTATGGAAAGCATCACTGAAGCACAAAAGTATTAACTAGATCAGTGAAGCCATAATCCTGCAATTTTAAGTTATGAAACACTGTGGAACACAAGTTGAAGCTTGTCATACAGTTAGTGTAAAACTTATCAGCTTAATATATTATAGGGGTAGCTGAATCTTTCCCCAGTGACTAGTCCAGCAGAATCGTAGATTATGAGAAAAAATATTCAAGTTCTCCAATGCTTCTCTATATGAGGAACTCATTTCCTGCCATCTGAAAGACATTTATGGTCAGATAGGAAAAACAAACACCAACTGTGGGTTATATCTATACACAAAAAAACCCATAAGGCAAAGAAAATCATGAGGGCCTGAAAAGGAGGAATAGCTCTATTCCCAGAATCTTCCTTAGGTGCATGCTTGCTCTAATGAACAAGCTAGGGCACTTAGTGCTATATGGTACCTAGGCAGCTCAAGGATCAGCCCTGCTCAGACAAACTCAGACACAGTGCTAGATACTTAAAAAAAAAAAAAAGTCCTGCCTCATTTCCTCAAAGTCAGTATAAAAATTTAGATCCTAGGCAGTGATCCAGGTTCCCTGCTCTCCAACAACTCCTGACCCTGTGGATACGCAAACAGTGCGTGTCCCCACGTTCCTTATGCATATCCAGCTGGGCTGTGCTAATGGCAGGAGTGCTTAATTGTGGAAGTTTCAATAGGAAGAGTGGCCTGCTGTAGTACAGTAACATTGCATTTGAGATCCAGGTCATTCTGAATGAGATCATATCCTGCCCTCCATCTCTTTCCCACCAAAGCTGGGTCATCTGTAGCCATAGGTTTGTAATTCCTGTCAGCAGTCTGTAGGGATTGTCACATTGAACCGCAGTTCCTGGGCACCCTGCACTACCCTGCTGACACACGAGGTTTTAGGAGGTGCAAACCCTATCTTGGGCATCCAGTAACACGTGTACCCATTTGAAACCATGAATCAGCTTCCTCCCACAGAGATAAATTCCAAATCAGTCAGACTCCCAGCAGCACTTCAAGCATAGCCACTGTCAAACAAGGTGAAACTAGTCTAACTTGGGGAAAATTCTTGGCACATAATGTCACAAGTGCCTGTAGGCTTACAAGTGCTCACACACAGCATTGGTAATAACAATAGCTCGCGATATATTACACTTTATACAGCACACACTTGTACCACATCTGTTGTTCTTACCTCTGGGAATTCACAGTCTAACACATATGTATAAATTTTGCCATTTTTGTTGAATTATTTACCCTTCACATTAAAGGCCACATAGAAATATATTGTGTAGTTTAAACTTATCCTGAACATAACTAATATAAGCAAGTAAAGCTAAATAATATGGAAAACAGCAAGAAAAGATCATAGAGAAAAGACTGAAGTGTTGAGTCTTTCTGTTACAGATTCATGTACTACACCAGGAGGGTTCAGAATCACCATTTTCTCCTTTATCATTAATAAGTGGGCATTCTTTCCAGAGCAGTTAATCCTGAAATTGCTTTTTGTTTTGTACTTACTGTGTTATCTCGGGTCAATCTAGGTATTCCTAGCTTAAGGTTCCCAAGAGAAATTTTCTTCCTAAAATAAATCATTTGGTGCCTCAAAGCAATCATTATTCAGTCTTAGGATGTATTTGAAAAGTTCTATCAGTCATACTTCATACCTAGGCAATAATAATGTACAAGCAAACTAATGCATCTGACTCATTACCAGGAAAGTTAAAGCCTCTGGGTTTATTCACTTGGAGAAGACAAAGTTCTCTACTTAAGAGAGGTCTTAGGTGTAGGATTCTTCACTGTGATGTAAGGTCTCCTAAAGCCCTTCCACCAAAACAAGGTAACTTTATTCTTTAAATTCTTCGAGGAATACACACATATTAGGTCCTCTTTGAGGCATGACATACCTCAATAGTAAGTAGCACACACCTGAGAGAAGTTTACTCTAAACCTCTGGTAAGTGTATTTGGTATAAATGACATTGCAAAAGTTGAAACGTACCTCATCCCCATGCATATTAGCAACATACTTGAACTCTGGAATGCCAATCTTATGATGGGTTGGAAACCTTCCCAGAACAAGAACCCACAGGTCTCTACCTTTAAGAGGGGAAGGGGAAAAGATTTTTTTTTAAACAAGCGTAAAATCATACAAACCTTAGAGAAAAAAAGAGTTGGTCATTAAGACCACCATACAAATTCTTATATTTCATTGCTGCCCCATCAGTCCTATATATAGCATATCAAAGTAGACTTTTTTCATTCTATGAGAACTTGCTAAATTAGTTATAGGACTAAATATGTCTTGCCTTCTTACCAAAAGTGTGTAGTGAACCCTGCAATTTCAAAAGCATTTAACCAATGCTACAAAATAGTTAAGGTTTTTTTTTGTAATAAACATTTTTCAAATCAAGTTCAGCGAGCAAGATCAAGCAAAGTCACCAAGCAACTAAAGAGTATTTAAAATAAAATACACTCTTCCCCCCAAAATATTAAATCATAGGGGTTTTCTGAAGTACATACAGAAGCTTTCATTATCACAAAGAAAGAGCATCTTTTTTATATTAAAGGCAACACACAGAAAAGCTAAACACATTAATGAGTTACTGGTCAGAAAACAGGAGATAACAGACAGAGCTGTGTCAGAGATATATTTAAAAAAAAAAAATCAGCCAGGAAAGAATTAATAGCTACAGAAAGAGTATTAGTTACGCCCACTAAAGTTGCACAGAAAGCAGAAATTAAACAAGAACAGATAAATTTTTGAAGTCCTCATGGGGGGAAGGGCAGTTTTTTTATTATTATTTTTAGTGATATTGTGGCATTTCAGATCTCATCTGCAAAACTGTGCTTCCCACTAGTCTGCTCAATGAGGTGGAAAGCTCTAGTTTCAGTAAATGGCAGCAATGAAACTGGACCAGTCCCTTAATAACAGCAGTCACAGCCTGTAGAATGCTAATGCCTGGACCTTGCTGACTGTCCCCAGCTCTTACACAGGGATTTATGGGGATCCGTGAGCTGTCTCAGAGGAGTCCAGCCATCATTGTTACTTACAGAGAAGAAGAATGTAGGTGCTGTGATATGCAATACTATAAAAATCATTATTTCCTAAATCTTTGTGGATCATCAAGTCTGCAGTAAGTAAACTCTGGAACATAATAGTTTCCCAGAGGTGGAAGCCATGACCCCCATGGCACAGCGGTAGTGAGACAGCCACATAGCTAGAAAGGAAAACAAAAATGCTGTGGCAACTGCAGTACCTTCAGGAATGGGAGAAAAAAGTTGAAGGGGAAAGAAGGAATACAAGATGCACTGAAACAATGGCAAGACAGGTAAAACTGAAGTCAGTGGTTGCCAAATTAAATTCTCACTTAACAGGTTGAATCAGAGTCTCAGGCTTAGGATCAAGCAACAAGACAGCACTGAAGAGCTGACAGATTCAACAAGGAATGGTCTCAGGATCCCCTGGTTTTACACAGTCACTCTAGAAGACATTGGTGTTCAACCCTTATATCCATAGGTTATACAAAAAGCTGTGAGATGCTGCTACTGACCCTTTCATTAAAGGACAATGTGAGCAAGCAAGGCATACTTTTAAAAATAAGTTCACAGTAGGTACCTTGGTGAGGAAGATAGATATTTGGCTCTGTTGTATGCAGAACCACTGTTGCATTAAAAAAAAAAATAAATTAGATTGACTTCTGTAAGTCTAGACAAGTTAGAGTGGAGAAACCAGAGATGCTAGCTTTTAAGCACATCCTTCTTCAAACAGGAAAGAAAAAGAACCACCAATCCCCACCACCCTAGCCCTTCGCCCCTCCAAAACCTCCAGAGATTCCTTCCAACCTCAACCATTTTACAATTGCATAAAAACAGATTACAAGTCTTGCTGCAGCAGTATACATTTGGAACTGAAAAAAGTCCTAGTCATGAAAAAACACGCTACTTTCATTCATAATAATGCACAGACAACAATCTTAACTTAATTTCCATCTTCCAATGTGTCATCCTTTCCCATAGTTGTATCCAGGGGCAAGCTACAATGAAGTGCCAAGGAAGTCCTTCCAGAGTGCTCCTATGATTTTTTGTCCTTATGTCCCTCTAAGCCATTCTGCCCAGTTCTCCTTCCCTCTACTGGAAGGAAATTTCAGACATTTGTCCTTGGTGCCCAACTTGTCAGTTGCCATACTGACTCCTGCACCAAGAAGGACACACCTGCTTACAATTGTGATTGCAGCCTTTCTGCCACAGCCCAAACTCAGGATGACTGCTGCAAACCTACAACATGCAGCTTCCCTAAGCTAGGGATTCTTCAGACCAAGCCGCAGTGCCAAAGAGCACATCCAACACCTAAAAGACAGTGGTGAAATTTTAAGATTAAGGTAGCAAAGGACCTACATTGGAGACGTGGTGGTGTCCCAGCTCTCTCCCAGATGGAGATGGGTAGAGCTAAACTGAAATACATGGTTTCCTACAGAGGAGACATATGCCTTCTGTAAGGTTCTAAATTAATTCAGCCCTGGGACTGCCAAGCACACAGACAGGGCTTAAAAACATCTTAGAGCCAATGATTTCAGTGAATTATGTGTAAAAAGCTGTCTCAGAGCAAGTGAAATAAGTGTCAACGAAAAGCATTAGTTTCCTCAAATCCTTGATGGATTTCCTATACAAGCACAAAGCAGTGACCTAGAAGGTGAGATAGCTCAGTGCAGGATGAGGACATTAAACTAACCAATATATTTACTACATTTATATTACCTTTCTGTACATATTTATCTAATATATAAAAATACGCAACCAATCAAAGCAGCCAAACAACACTGTAGTCCCTAGAACATGGAGCATCTTATCTCACAAATAACCAGACATTAAGATTAGCCCCTGGTTTTATTTGAATGGAAGCAGATCAGAAGGGCTATTTCAAATCCTACTACTAGCAATGACAACATCCACATCTGTTGCATACAAACTTTTCGGAGCATCTCATGAGCTGATGTAGAACAGTGCCATATTCTTTAGCCACTTCCCCTTAGCAGTACTAGCACTGATTCAGTATTATAATACTAAAGCAACAAGAGTCCAAGTACAGCTAAAATGCTATAGTTATTTCTGTCATTTAAGACTATTTACAAATAATATTGTATTCTGATTTAAAATTAAAAAATACATATATATATATTTTTCCAGTGCCTTTCCACCAGCAGTA
>NW_010105536.1:300-16865 GCF_000699245.1 Pterocles gutturalis | reverse complement strand
ATTCCTGCTGCTATCACTGTGAAATTGCACTCATGGGAAACACAAGAAGAGCCAAGTATAGACTAGCATTAAGTACTGATTTAATTTGGTCTTTCCAGCATTAGCATTTAGACTGTTTATAGTTTGTGTAAGGGACATCTAAATGATAAACACTCCCATGAACTGAGACACCAATTATTTCCTGGCATTTCCAGCTTGTGAGAAGTATTAAACCTACCATTAACAATTAAAACACATTCCTGAGTCTGTTCAGCCTGCAGTACTGGATAGTGTACCTGTGAGGGATGATGTAAGATTCCTTTCCATACAGCAGTAATTCACTGCATATAAAAAGATTCAGCATATAGATAAAGTTTCCTTTAATCAGTAAAGCCTAAATAACTCTGGTTTTGTACCTGAAGTGAACAGCTTAGCTATCTCCCATGCTTTGAATCAACTAAATGTATATCAAAAAGATATTTCTCACCGCCAAACCAGAACTGACTTCAACTAACTAGTGAACTATATATTTCAAGTAATCAAGACAAACATGTGTTTCTAACTGTGTCTCAGGACAAGTAACAAGACTTATACTGGAACAGAGCCAGTCACAGCTTCTAGTAGAACATGCAGTCTTTTTAAGAAGAGTTCATGGCATAGTATCAGTATTCTGAACAGATCTACAAAAACTGGAAATTAAGATGAAGAATTGAAACTGATCTCCAGATCTAGTGGGAAAGAAATCCAGTCATTTGTAGGTGTTGCAGTCTGGATTGCACTCCCTGGTTTGTTTTGTTCTGAAATTTATTTCTACTTTTCTTCACTTTGTTCCTTACAGCTTCATTTATGAAAAAGAACTGTTGTCATTTCAAATAAAGTTATGTCTAGGAAATGTAGTGAAATGACTGGGCAACACACCAGAACCACTGTTAGTACCCCTCAGGCTAGACTATAGAGTCAGAAGTTTGCATGGAGGTCCACTTCAACCCAGAAAAAGCAATATGGTGACTACAGTCCTTGCAGGCTGGCCATGTGTTGCACACTGTCTTCATGGGTAAGAACTGCAGTAACACTGATCCATGTTGAGGCACAGAAGAGAGAGAAGAGGAAGAAATATTGACTCTCATTAGAATGCAAGGTCCAAGAGCAATCTAATGATAGAAACAAAAATAGAATCATAGAAAAGCCCAGGTTGGAAGTGACCTCAGAAGACCATCTGGTCTAACCTTTCATGGGAAAGGGAGCCTAGCTGAGATTACCAAGCACTTTGCTCAATTGCATCTTGAAAACTTCCAGTGATGGGGACTCTACCACATCCTTGGGAAAGTTGTTCCAGTGAAGGATTGTTCTCACTGTAAAAAAATTGCTTTCTTACATTGAGACGAAACCTCTCCTGGTGCAATTTGTATCCATTGCCCCTTGTCTTTTTCCACATGGGTCCTTGTGAAGGCAGAGCATCCATCCTCTTTGTAGCCACCCTTTAAGTACTAGAATCCTGTGATGAGGTTCCCCCCCAAGCATTCTCTTCTCCAGGGAGAAAAGCCCAAACTCCTTCAGTCTTTCCTCACAGGGCATGTTCTCCAGCCCTTTAATCGTCTTTGTGGCCCCCCTTTGGGCTCTCTCCAGTCTGTCCACATCTTTCTTGAACTGTGGGTACCAGAACTGGACACAGTACTCCAGATGCAGCCCAAGTGCAGAGTAGGATGATCAGATCTTTATCTTGGCTAGTAATACCCCTGCAGATGCAGCCCAGGATCCAATTTGCCTTTGTTGCTGCAGTGGCACCTGCTGACTTACGTTAAGCTTGTTGTCCACCAGGACCCCAAGGTCCCTTTCAGCAAGGCTGTTCCCCAGCCACACAGATCCTAACCTGTAACAGGCTCTTGGGTTATTCCTTCCCAGGTGCAGAACTTTGCAGTTGTCTTTGTTAAACTTCGTACTGTTATTGCTAGCCCACTCTTCCAGCCTGTCCAGGTCTCTTCAAGATGACTTGCCCTTCTGACTTGTCTACCTCACCACCCAGTTTGGTGTCAGCAGCAAATGTGCTGATGGTGCTTTCGATACCATCGTCCAGATCATTTATTAAGACATTGAACAGCGAAGAGACCAGTATCGATCCCTGGGGTACCCCACTTGCAACAGGCTGCCAGCCTGAGTACAAACCATTGACAACCACCCCCTGAATGCAGCCTGTTAGCCAGTTTCCCACCTGTCTCATATCCCACCTATCCAATCCACATCTTGTCAGTTTGTCCAGGAGAAGGCTGTGGGAAACAGTGTTGACAACAGTTTACTCCGGCTCCAGATCTAACAGAATACCTATTTGAATAGTACAGCACTGAACATAGCTCATACAAAACTTAACCCTGACACTAGCTACAAAATTGAGCTTTCAGAAGTCTAAATCCATCATTCTGCTTGGATCCATCTATGTTACCTATAAAATGCATAAAGCTAGATTACGAAAAAGACAACATGACATTATACCAAATCAAAGTAATGACCTCAAAAAATATACTCTTGAAATTTGATACAAGCCACAAGAATTTACACAACTCGCCCTATCAGGGCTTCCTTCTACTGTACTCCACACAAAGTTCTAAAATATATGTTTCTGACCCACAAAGCATAAAATCAAAAGCACTGCAAAATAAGAAGAGGGACTAGACAGACAAGATTTTGTTTAATGATCACATAAGAGGGTGGTGGCTATGCCTTAGGCATAGCTTGTATCAATCCTGCTCAATTCCAGTATAAGCAGAAGAGCTTCAGCCTAGATTCTGTGATGAGAACACCAAGTAACAGTAGTGAAATAAACATACCAGCTGATTTTTCTAACAGCTTTCACTGCAAGAACAACCAGTAGATAATTATGGTTTGACAGAAGAAAGAGAAACAATGCAAATAACTGCCATCTGCATTACTTATACAAAATACTGTGGGGCATGAGAGTCACTCCTTGATAAACATCTTCTGTAGATATACCACAATTCCCACATAATCTGTCATATGCTCTTTAAACTGCTTTAACTAGGCATACTAACATTGGAAACATTTTCCTAACTGCATTTGGCAACATACTCTGCTATGTCTTGGGATACTCCATGCTTACTGGCTACCTGCAATACTAGGGTAAATCTAGGTTAATTGTTACCATGCAAGATACTAAGGCATCTTTACAGTTTGTTTTTTTATTGCAGAACTATGTCATGGTATCTTCCCAGCTGCATCAAACACCTATTTTCTGAGACTAACTCATACTATGCTTATTACTGCACAAACTTCCTCATCTTACAGGAAGAGAGATTAAGAAATCAATCCTGGAATTATAACTTCTAACTTTTACATTCATGGTAAATCTGTTTCCATGCTAACATAAACCATTCTTTGGCTTTTGGATTTTGTGATCTGTACTTGCATTTACTGCAAAGCTCAGTATTGTCAGTGTGTAACAGGGTAGTACAATTGCCCCTTATGTGTACACCCTCGAGGTATTTATGAAAAGGGAAAGACAAATACAAAAACATTAAATACCTATGTAACTTAGTATTGCACTCACAAGCTTCAACATGAAGACAAAGTGTTAGTTTCTCCATGATAACAGTGGGACAACACACTGTCTTCTGGCAAAACAGTACCACAGCCAATGAAGGACTTCAGGACCAATTCCCTTTTGCTAAGCAAGCACCAGCAGCATCCTTGCCTCGTGGTACTCTGATTTGCCATCAACAATTCAAGCTGGAAAATCTAAAGCTATTTTGGAGCTTGTCTTCCTCAAGGGGACTGCCCAACGGCAGCACACAGAGCTTGATTCAGATTCTAACAGAATTTGAGTTACCAACACCTTATTTATATCAACAGAAATGTTTAATCAGAGTGACTGATAGAGCAGCATTGCAGAAGTAGCCTTACAAACATGAACAAATATGTGAGTTCAATCTAGCCAGACTGTCGAGTAAAGCAGTCTCCAGACTACGGTAAGCAATATAAATGTATCCTTTGGGGATATAAATTTTGTAAACTATCAGCCAAAAAAGGCAGCTGTCTCTGTTCAGAGAACAGACACTGTAGATGAACAGTTTACACTCAGAATAACCTACGTACCTGAAGTTCATACAGATATCTATATGATTCCAGCAACTGTTGTACGTCAGATTCTTTTGTGAGATTCTATCTTCACTTTCAGTATACCATGTTCTCATGGTTCACTGAGACAGAAAGGATTATCTGAAGACTCTGCTTGGATTAGCATTAGTAATGAAGAAAGTTGGTATTTCAAGAAGAGCTAGGACACTTTAAATATAAGAAAGTCTTTAAGGTATTTTGAAGGATTAAAAAGATAAAGATCAATCACCTATATTAACCAGGCATATCTGGCAATATTCAGAATGGTGCACAGGTAAGCAGAACAAACCCAAAAGAGCCTAAGGTGACATTAGACTGCAGGTCTACCACGGCCACCTCCCCAGCCCCCCCGCCCCAAACTGACAGCACTTCTTATCTGGGGAGGGGAGCAAAGGTATTACTACTTGTTTTGTTTCCCCAAGTATCCTGCATAATGGAGATACCATAAAAGAGATCATACTTAGCAAGAACTACTCTAACCCCACTGTTCTTAATAAGCTCTTGGAAGGAGTAAAAGTCATTGATAAGGAAGCAAATGCTTGCTTGAGGATAACAGCAAAAGAGACTAACTGGTACAGTACCTGTGCAGCATTTTTTAATTTTACTCAAAGCGTTAGGATTATCCTGGGCTCTGTATTTCCACTTGTCAACTTTCTGAGTGCTAATACAGACAGTCCCATCTCAGCCAACTTGTGTTTTTTGAGATACAAAGGACCGGAATGTTTCAGCAACAGATGCCCTACCACTGACATAGTTATTATGCTGGGGCCAATGCTTAATTTAACACTTCTGGTCTCTTCCCATGTATCCGTTCTTACAGCATAAGGCCACCTCTCTCTAAAGAGAAATAATTTAAAAAAATAACAATTTCCCACTATTTAATATGCACCTATCCACTTCCAGAGATTATACCAGCCAATCCAATTTAGAGTCAGTACCTTATAACCAGAACTGTAGAAATGACCAATGACTCTTTAAAAAAAAACTAGACACTTTATTTTGTAATCAAAGCACTTGAGAAGGGAAGGGAATCAAAACAGTTCATGGTTCATGTGCTTGCTTATCTTCCTAAATGTTTACAACTCTTTGGTTTATTGGGACATCCATGGCTGCTTTAGACACTTCCACAGGACTTGTATCTTATACATAGGAAAGAGACTTTTTGTTCTCCTACGCGACTCATCACACTGTACCATTTCCAGTTCTCACAACCAAGCTGAGCATACTCTTTTTACACAAAAACATGAAAAATTGCCAATCCAGAGCACAGCCTCTACAATAACACCTTATCATTTATTTGAACACAAACCTAGTAATAAAAATTTAAAAATCCAAACAAAAACAACCCAGAAGGGAATACTGTTTTTAAATTAATATACACTAACCTTATTCAGTATTGCTTACTGAGAAGAGAACACCACAGACATAGAATTAGCCTGAACAGGCTTTCCCCACTATTTACATTAACTGGTTTCATATTCACTCTCAGAAAACAGACTAATTTTCCTTTTCACCAGCTCTTGGTTCTACTACCACAGGGTTCTAAAACCTAGTTCTAAAAACGTGTGCTTTATTTTCTGAGAAAGGTGTGAAACTGGTATGCACCTAGTAACTTTCAGAAAAGCTACTGTATACATAAAAGAAAGAAATATTACCCATTCACAGCAGTACCATTAGATCACCATGAGCAGAGTGATTGCTTGTAACACAAGCCAGGCACAAGGAGGGGGGTGGTTTAAGTGCAACTTATTCAGGTTCAGCTTTATTTGGCCTACCCTTTTACCACTAGAAGCAGAGGCCAAAACTATTCCTGCCACTTCAAGGCAAGAGAGTAGAAAACCAGGAGAAGACTACAGGCTGTCACTCCTACATGGATAAGAAATTACTAGTGCACTTTGAGGGTTTCAGTGTGTTGAAGTGCCTCATCAGGAGACTTGCTGTGCGTATCCTGCAAACATCCTTGGCAGATCCCAGACATCATCCTTGCTCCACGAATAGGAAGCTCCAAACAAGGCACATCAACACTGGCAATCAGAGTCCTACAAATTCAGGTAGTGAGCAGCTTCCCCCACTGTCGTCCATCCCCCCCCCTTTTTTTTTAATTGTCTGGAGAGGAAGAAAATGCAAGATAGATTCACTTTTTAAAAAAGAATCCAATGCTTATCATTGTTTCCCATTTAGTTAACGAACTACTTTAGTTTGACCAGTTGCTTCCAGATTCTCTCTCAAAATGGGCAACAAAATGTCTCCTTAGAAACATTAGTGAGTGCCTTTCAGGAAAGGGAACAGATGCTATAAGGAACTAAAAATCAGGCAGTGTTACTACCTCCAAACAGAATAACTTAGTCCTTTGTCTCTTTGAGAAACATGTTCTGGTGGCCTTGCATTCCTCTTGGATTTTGAGGTCAGCTTAATGCAATTGTGTAGCTAAGTAAGCTTTGTACTTCAACTTACTTTAGGTCCACCGCGATTAGGAAATACCTTTTGTCAGAAACAGTTGGGTTGCACATGGCTGGAAGTGCATACTGGGGAAGTATCGTTCTGTGCCTGCCCTACTCCTAGATTTTCCCCTAGCTATTCTCGGAAAAGAGAATACTGAACCACACTGGACATTTGAACTGACACAGTAGGACTGTATTTCTTATTGAGAACACAGATCACTTTTATTTTGTCTTTAGGATAAATGTTCCTTTTTCAGATTGGCTCAAGCTCTATTTAAACGCCCCAGGTAACTGCAAGACCCATGGATGTAGAAGAAATTAGCTAGAAACAAACAGGAAATGTAACTCAACTGTCCCAAATCCACCGTGAGCTCAGCATGTTACACAGCAGCTACAGTCATTCAATAAAATAACTCAGCTGCCATGGCCTGACCTTTCCCATAGCAACAAGTAAGCCCTAGACGTCAAACTGCAGTATCATCTTCTTAGAAGCATCCTCTAACCTCTTCCTCGCATCTGAACCACTGCACAGATTACAAGAGTTACTGTGCCAGAAGTGGAGATATTTACAAGGAGGGTAATCCCTCAGCTGGGAGGGGAAGAGAGTTACAGTCAGCCCTATGCATTATCTGTTTCCATTTGCAGTAGCTTCCTAATTCATAAAAAGTTCAAAAAGTAGAACTAGCAATCATGTGCACATCCAGCATTCATGCAAAGAAAAAACCCAGCCTTAAAAAAAAAACCAAAAAAACCCCCTAGATCTCCCTTCGATGCAAAAATTATGCATAGAGCAATTGCTAAAGGAACAAATGCTTCAGGGTAAGAAGCCACATCTTACCCATCAACTAATTAATGTATTATGACCAGGTCTCCGTTTCTACTCACGTGAACTAGCTGAACACAATATGTCATACTATAGCTACATACAGTAAAGCTTTAATTAGGCAGCCCATGGATCTACAGCCAGAGGTCCTAGGCAGAAAGGCCACCCAGAAGGGATGCAAGGCACACTGCTCTCCTCCTTTTGTGCGAAGTGAAGAGAAAGCTACTAGAAACAGTTTTCTACTAAAAAGCAGTGAAGTGGGATAGGAGGGATGTGTTACTGCGCTCTCCTCAAGCAGGAGGAGAATGCAGACAGATTGACCACCTGGGTAAACCACAGACTTAGGATAAGAGGCTTATTTCCTTTAAAGTCAGACTGAAATTAGAATTTGTTTAAAAATTAACAATGTTGTACTGAAAGGGCAATTCAATACACATCACCGATCATGAACATGAATATTCACCTTTTTTTTTCCTATTCCTATGGAAATAAGCCCTGTAACATGACCCAAAGACCAGCAAATGTAGCTGTGACAAGCTAATAAAGAGGCCTAATCTGCTGGTAGAAGACCCTTAATTGAAGGCCATTTCTTCATTAATGGTTATGTTTTCTCTTTTTTTCTTTATTGGAGAATCTTTTTATCTTCCCATGCTACTCCACAGCATCTGAAAAACAGCAATCTGAGGAAGTGAATACTTATTTAGGACCAGTGTAATTCAACACCGAGTTACACATAAAAAGTAACTTGAAGTGAGCATACAGGTTTGATTTGCACCTAGCAATCAGCAGACCATAAATTACAGTTAAATTGTCTGTATAGTTATGAGCTGTACAAAGGATCACAAGCCATGTTTCAAGATCGCACCTCTTATTTACATGGCTAAAAATTTATGTACAATACTCCAAAAAGTGGAATTCTACAAGAAGTGAGGGGGAAAAAAAACCCATCTGTCCATTGTGCACCATTCTTAGTATCCCAAGGTCTGCAGTTTCGTGCTTGGTGGTTTTTTTTTTTAAACACATCTACATATTTACTCTCTCAACACCAGCTAAAGGATATGAAGATAGACAAGAATAAAACTGCACCCACCTACTGCAATTGCTGATCATATGTTACACAAGCTCCCCAGCATTGCTAACTTCACTAGTGTGAATCACAATATCCAGTTGTCAATTCTGTCTACTTCTAAACAACCGTGGAAAGATGCAAAGTCTTGATGAGGGAAAACAGGATGGCTGCAGGCTTAAGACCTTTACTGTTGTGAAGAAAAGCTTGACAAATATATGCTGCAACTAGACAACTACAAAGCAAGCAGTAGAGAGGAGGCACGAGAGCAAATTTTTCCCATAACACTGATTTTAAATAAATGCTGCTCACAGGAACAGGGGACTATTTCTTAATAGATCAGATCTTTCCATTTCAGAGTTACAACATAAAGATTCCAGTACTAGATAACAATTTTTATACAAGAAGTGTTTGATCTATGTAGCTAGGAGAGGTTCCCTTCAAAACAGTTGTTTGAAAGTTTGATTTGTTTTGGTTTGGTTTTTTGGCTGGGACAAAAATCTCGGATATGGGAGGTTTTGCAGAAAAAAAGCCTTCCCACAAGATTTTCTGCAAGAACTGTACTGAAGTTTCATTTGTGTGCGTGCATGCATGTACGTGAAAAAAAACTCCACAACACCTACATATACACACACACTTTCATTATTATTTTTAAGTGTAGGAGATAGCATAGAAGGCAAGACAAAGATGATTGACCAATTCACAGGAAGCATAAAGAAGAGAAGACTTAAGCAAATTATTTTACTTTCACTGCAAGAGAACAGGAACATGCTCAGAAACAGCAACTGCATCTCCAAGAGCAGTATCTTACTTAGCATTGCCTTCCTGTCAATATGGCTATGCTTTTTACGCAAATAATTTCTAAAAAGTACATAGCTTGGTCACAATCAGATGTTTAAAAGATTGATAAGTCAAGTCATGCTATCATCAGACAAACTCTTAGTACTTGGCTATCGGAAGACTGCACACAAACTACCTGTGGCACATTACAGTAGTCAAACTACTATTGCAGAAGGCAGAAGTCTTATGGCTTTTCTCCTATAAGTAGACGTACACAGTATTCACATTTAAACTAATGCTGGTAACTGAATTGCTAGAATTCAGTTAGGACAAATAGAATTAGAAGTTAAAGCTAAAGCAGTAACGCTGAGTTCTGTTTAAACACATGGTTTAGAGCAAAGCTCAGTTGTAAGCTGAAGATTTTTAAAAATACAGGCTAATTCTTCTCGGTTTTAAAGTCACGGTTTAGCCTTGACTAGATAAACCCTAAAGGAGCCAGTCCTCCTCCTCTGTTCTTTTTCACTTCCCATCACAATGACTCACATAATACGCTGCAACTAGAGTTTTACAATGCTTTTAAAGATCAAGCCTGTCCATGAACCCAAACACCCTTTCAATAATAACAACATATAAACCTACCTATAAATCTTGTTAACAGATTTATATGCCAGAAGCACTAACAAAGACTAGAGCAAAGATGGTTATGAAGGAGGAGACCAAAAAGAACAAGTGGCACACAAGGGGAAAAAAATTTCGTAAGAGAAGGAGGCAAGAATGGGGAAAAGTTTAACTATCACAATGAGTTTTAGAATGCCCATTTTTTTAATGAAACTCTGGACTTGAGCCAAGTGACTTTAGTATGCTTTACATGAGGCCCTTGGAATGGGAAACGTCTATTTCATTCTTGTTTCTAAAAATGAACATTGGAAATCTCAATGCTTATATTATCTACACATGCCATGCTTGCACAATGAGTCTGTAATTCACAGTACTGAGGAAATTTGTGGGGTGGGAGATGAGGAGGAGGGAATGGGAGACATTATCAAGGACTGGAGACAGGAGGAGAGCCATCTGCAGTGCTCATTCAAACGGAACAAACAGAAGGTAATACTCTTCTACACAAACATACTTCACATCATGTAACCACAGAAAAAATAATTGCAATATTTTCTTTAAAGAAAAATACACATTCCCCATGGAATTTCCTCTAGCCAATTTGTTTATTTTTGAGACAAAAAAGAGTCTTCTTTAGCACCTTTTTTTTTTCATTCCTTATTTTAAATACACTGGTACTTGCATTTAGTTTGTACAAACATTTAATAATGGGTAACAGTGAGAAACTTCCCTCAAAGTAATCTGAGCTATGTATAACCTTCTAATTCTATTTTTGTATAGTGCCAGGACCCCTAAAGCTAACCCTATAAGAACAATTCAAGTAGAGTACAAACATTTTATGGATACATATTTCAGTTTTGTTTTCTCCACCAGTAAAACTTGTTTTCCAGTACCTTAAACAAAGTAAAAACATAAAGAATATAAGTGTTTCTAACGTAAATTCAATAAAATTCAGTGCATTTTACTATTAATGGGAGTAACCCAGGCTCCTTCCATACTGTATCACAAGAAATGTCTGAAAATAAGTTCTTATTTTTCCCCAGGTAGATACGATTTTTCAGTTACATACACAGACTATCAATATGTAGACTAGACAAGTACAGTATCTGGTCTTTTATTATTAACTATTTTCACTGGAGTGTAACAAACCTGAAGTTAACACTCCCCTGTTCAATAGCCTCCCATAAACACCTAAAAGTATCAATCACGTTGTATCACAAGAGTCAGGAGATTTAAACTGATCCCTGGCATATCTTGGGCACACATTCCACTGACGTTTGTGCAGAATGATGTCAGGGACAGGTTAATTGCCTTGGTTCTTTATTAACCCTGTTACCAGGGAAGCACACACTTCCCACTGCAATATCAAATCCTAACACCTAATGAGCCCTTTTGCTCATTGTGGGCATGGGCCATTCCCTTCTGCTTTCTGAGGAGGGAAGCCCATGAATGCAGGCAGGAAGGAAACAGTGAGCTCCAACAGGCACCTCATCTGAACCACTGAGAAACCTGGCCTGCTGGGAGCCCTGCTGAGTACACCTTCCCTGTAGTATGTAGTATCTTCTATGCACACAGCCACGGGGAAATCTTATGTGGACTTCAAAAACAAAGCCAACCAAACACACACACACACTCTGCATGCTCCAGCTTCTCTGTTTATAGAGTGGGGATAGCAGAATGCTAATAAGTGAGATTTTTTTTTTTTTGTGGACTAGTGAAAGTTAGTAAAGTGCTTAAGATCAACAGATGGAACATACCAGTTCAAGGGCAACAGAGCATTTGAATAGTAAGCAGCAGAATAGGATGATTAAACCACATAGTTCTTGCCCAAAAATGTTTTCAGGACAGCTCTTTTGCAAGAAGATATTTCTGAAAATTTCTAATGAAACCACAATAAAATCTGGTCAGTTTGTTTTGGTTTTTGTCTCTCCAATGATAGAATCTGCCAAAGAGATGCTAAACTATTTAGTCAACTTTGAAGCTCTTCACTAGGTAAAGACAGAAGTACTTCTACCATACACAACTTCTTGCTCAGTGAGCAGGATCTGGCTCAAGGATGATGTTTACAACTGTTCCAATTTAACAGAAATGCTAAAAATGCAGTCTGGCCTCCAGAAAAGCTAAATCTTAAAAAAGCTGTAATTGGCACACTGTCACTTTATCTGAATCCAGAGTGTATCTGAAAAGAGTTTTTAAGGAGTGTGGATCTACTAGAAAAGCCACTCAGTTCTTTCAACTTGCTTGGCTCCATTCTCCTAATAAGGTCATCAGGTCCATCTGTTAGAATCCCTCTCCATTTTCTTTTCAAAGAAGAATAACAGCACAGTATCCTCAACAAAGAAAAGCCACAGATCATACACATATGTCAAATATTTTCTTTTTGATAATGCACGTAAGGTTTGCTCGCTGAAGAGTCAGTCTGTTTTTCCCTGGGGTGGCATAAGGCAGGACAGTTTAAAATTATTACACCAGGTCCTGTTCTCTGGAATGACGCAGTTCTGCAGCCTCCTCTATTATTATACAGCGCACATACTGTACTGAGGTTGGATATTGCGTGTATTAGAAAACAGATCTCCTGCCAAAGATCTTTTACGAGCTTATTCAACAACACATCTGAAACAACATAAAAGAATCAAGGTATTTTCTGGGCCATCACACATCTCTGTCTACATTCTTACAAGAACATACCAGGTCTCTCACAAACATACAAATCACCTACAAATCTTGAGGGATTTGAGGTTACCTACTAAATTAGGCAGAACAGAAAATGCTCAGTTTTGTCAGCCAATGGGCTACATCTTTTTAATCTCCCTTCTCCCCTCATTTAAGGATAATAACTTAGCAGATGACATGCACAATTTAATATCATGGCTTCCAAATGTACAGACCTGGAGACTGAACAGGCCATTGCCAGTCTAGAACACATTATTCCCAGTAATCTAGCAGAGGTGTTACTAGTAATCTAGCAAAGGGGTGGTGAATTTCCATACAGTAATGTAAACCACCACGAAACAGATTTGGCACCTTTTAGTTTGCTTTCCAGTGAGGCACTTGGTACTGGTTCTGTTGTATACATTGCTGTTATAGTCTACATACATAAAATAAACACACTTAGTAAATCTCTCCTCAGATTTATCCATGACAAATCATACTTGACTGCTTAACTTTTATGCAGAAGTAGCTGGCTTAGCAGGAGAAAAGAAAGCACTCTTTTCTCTAGCCTTGACCTTAGCAAGGCTTTCAACAGAATCACGGAATCAGTTGGAAGGGACCTTTAGAGGTCATCTGGTCCAACCCCCAGAGCTCAAGCAGAGTCACCCGCAGCCACTTGCCAAATATCTCCAAGGTTGGAGACTTCCCAGCCTCCCTGAGCAGCCTGCTCCAGTGCTCAGTCACCTTCATGGTATCTTTGTAAACAAGGCGGGAACGTATGGATTAGAGGAGCAGACTACAGTGAGGTCAGAAGCTGGCTGGACTGAGCAATTGGTGGTTCAAGTGACAGGAAATCATTAGCAGCATTCCTCAAGGGTCAATACTGAAGTGGATAGTGTTTAACATCTTCATCAGGGCCAGAGCTGCCATTCAGAGGGGTCTTGACAAGCTGAAGGAATTTCTCAACAGAAAACTCATGCAGTTTGACAAAGGCAAATACAAAGTCCTGCACCTGGAATGGAAGAACCACATACTAGAATTATCAATCCAAGAAGATAACCCCATGCTTGTACAGGCTGCAGACTGGCCAGGTTGCAGCTCTGCAACCTAGAGGTTACAGGGTGTGGGAGGAATGTCCAGGTGGACAAGACAAATGGCAGTCAGTAGCGTGCTCTCACAGCAAAGGCAACCTGTATGCTGGGCTGCAACAGTAAGAACGTGAGCCAGCAGCTTGAGGGATATTATTATTCTCCTCCAGTCAGCATTAGTAAAGTTACATCTGGAGTACTATGTCCAGCTATGGGTTCCCTAGCACAGGAGGGACAACACCACACCACACTCAGAGGTCTGCTGAGATGATCACACTATGTCTGAGGAGAGGTTGGGGGCAGACAGTTTGTTTAGCCTAGAGGATGATACACCTACAACCTTCCACAACCTAAAGAGACATTACAGAGAAGACAGAGCCAGACCCTTCTTAGAGGTGCACAGCAAGAGGGCAGGTAACAACTCATAGCAAGGGAAATTCTAACCAGATGCAAGAAAACACATCTCCACAACAAAGGTGGTTGAGCACTGAATCAGGTAGCCAGAGACCCTGTAAAACCTGCACCCCTGCAGATATTCAAAACTTGGGTGGAGAGGGCCCTGAGCATCATAATTGAACTTTCAAGTTATCCCTGCTTTGAACAGGAGCGCAAACTAGATGGCCTCCAGACCTAAATTACTTGATGATCTGCCTGGAGCATGTGAGGCTTCTGACATGAGTGTTTAGATATGACTGTTAAAGAACTACATGCAATCCCTTTCTGAAGTGGTAATACAGAGGTCCCCATCACCCTCCACATTTGGGCTTCTAAGAGCAGACTCTATACTCTCACAGAGCTCTGGGTCTACACATGCCAACAAAAGTCAAGCCTTTACTCCACATTCTTCAAAACCCAAGCCTAGATAGCAGTATATAATACTAGATTATTAGATAGAGTAAAACCTAGATTAGATTTAAGAATAACATGGGAACCATAGCCATTCACAATAACAGTAAATTTATGTCTTGTGGCTTTATAGCCACCACTCTGATTCAGGGGATTTTTTATTCATTATGAACAATTTCCATATCAGGGATGTCAACAGCTTAATAGAAGAGTTACTACATCACATTGATCTCAATTTTATAATGTTTAAATTAATTTCTGTTTCTCATAATCAGTAAATACATTTTGCTATCACAGCTTAGGTAACTGTTAGTGGGACAACACCGGTAAACCCACACAAGAAAGCGCACATGCACGTACACTATTTTGCTTTTGTCAGCTTATCTAAGAAAAGAGGAATAGAACTTCAGCCCGTTGACCAAAATTGAAACTTCATTTTCACAAAAATTATATAACCAAAACTGTCTGGGAGGTGGGCAGGGAGACACTCTAATTCAGTTCCACCATCTATCACATTTCAGGGGAGGCTAAAGGCACATTTCTTAACAGAAGTAGAAAACACTTAACATTTAGAAAAAAAGAAAAGAATAGAGAATAACTGAACATTTTTCACTGCCATTCTGCCTCATATGGCACTGAGAAAGTTTCCCCTGCCCACCTATTCTATTCAGAGGAATACTGCAGGCACATAAGACATGCAAAAAGCGTAACTGATCACTTTTTTGTGAATCATGACATGTTGCTGGCAGAACAAGGGAGAGCCCATGTAATTCTCTTTTCTCACGCAGTTTGGCAAAGCAGAAGGCAATATACCAAAAATCTGAATAAAGTTTCAGTGCATTGCTCAATTACAATCATGAGATGATGCATTTCCAGTTTTCATGCTAATGGAACTCAAACAAGTTGAACACTTTATGTTATCAACTTTCAGATGTCTAGATATGTAAAACCAATATTTCAACCTCTCAGGTTGGATTAAAGGTTTTGCCCTACCTGCATAAAAATAAGCCAGCAGAATTCATGCCAGACATGTCAGAATCCAGTCTTATCATTAAAATGTTAGCTAAGTCCCCTCAAGGTAGGAAAATGAGGATGTGGATAATTGGTACTTTGGGCTGGAGGGAACTGTACTTAAACAGACTAGCCTTTTCTTGTGTGGATGCATAACATAATCCAACACAATTCTGCCTTTGATGAAACCAAGAGGAACACAACTTCAATAACTTTAAGATTCCTTGCCTAGTTTGAGTCTTCCTACAAGAAGAGACTTTCTAAAAAATGGGTGCAGACATGCATTGAGACAAGATCCCATATCCATACCAATGTAACAGTTTGATACCTCACTGAAACAGAACACTCTTTTCAACTATAAGTCGAAGAAATGTTGTGGAAGCCCCATCCCGGAAGGTGTTCAAGACCAGGTTGGATGAGGCTTTGAGCAACCTGGTCTAGTGGAGGGTGTCCCTGCCCATGGCAGGGGGTTGGAACTAGATGATCTTTAAGGTCCCTTCCAACCCAAAGCATTCTGTGATTCTTTAAGTTACATCGCAGACAAATATATGTAAAAAATTTGAAGGCACACATGGCAACAAAAGGAAGGAGGTATGAAACGAAACTACTAGCGTTCTTCATTATTGTCTACCCAGAAGTTTCTAGATGTATTCAGTTTTTTAAAAACTTAAATTTGATAATAGATGCTACAACTGTCTCATTCTAGTGGTATGAAATGGGATTAGAGGAACAGATGACGTTTCTAAAGAATGAACTTCGCTATCTAGTTTCATACCTCTTACCAAAGCGATTTAATTTTCTGAAATCTACTGAAGTTCTTTTGCTTAAAACTAGACAGATGTATATTCAAATATTTATATGCTAAAAATCCCTAAACTTTCTAATATCATTAAACAAATGAAAAAGTTCTCTTTTTTCCCATACACTTATTGTAAGAAAGTACCAGTCACAGAGAGAGAAATTCAAATATCTATATAAGGCCAGAAAGGTGATTATTGATTTCAGTATATTCTCCTGTAGTGTTTGAGGCTGAAAGCCCATTTTTCATTTAAAACACAAGACCTTGTGTCAGTATGGACTTTGAAATCCTTTTTCTAGTCAGTCCAGATTTACTGGAATAGTAGGTAAAGCCAAAAGAG
>NW_010105536.1:0-269 GCF_000699245.1 Pterocles gutturalis | reverse complement strand
AAAATTTTTTAAACATCCCAGCCACAAGTTGGAAAGCACACACTCCTACTACAGCCCCACCTAGAGCGGGCACTCAGCAAACGGGGTAACACACATTTTAAGCTCTTTTAAAGACAAACTCTATTTCTGAAATTGCCACTCAGAGGAGGTTTCCAAATTCTTAAACAAATAGGTGTCGGGAGAACTTAGATGTCACCAGAGTTTGTTATTCACGCTTAAGCAAGAGGAAGAGGAAACTTCACAGAGCCTGAAGCAGAGAGGCACCTGGC
>NW_010105535.1:67432-74597 GCF_000699245.1 Pterocles gutturalis | reverse complement strand
TGTTATGGAGAAAGTGAACTCTGTCTCAGGTGAACCCAGGACACCAGGACACAACGGGGGGACGGATGTCAGGCAGAAATTGTCACCATGTGAGGAAAAGCAGAGCTGAGCCAGCAGCACATAGGATAAGAGTTATCTCTGCTGGAGGCTGCTCCCCGCCATTTTTGCTCAGCGCCGACAAACGCCGCGGGGGAGCCGGTGCAGAGGCCGGACCTCGCTAAGGATAAACCCAGCTCTTTGGGCGCTGAGCCTGTCAAACTGGCAGCATTTCTGCAAATGAACTAACCCAGCCATATCTGGGTGAGCAAAACTCCTTGAGGAAGTTAACGCTTGCTGCAGGAAGGTGAGAAACGCAGCTAGTCCCATGCTAGTGGAAGGTGATGGGGGAAAACCCCAACCCTCTTTCCTGGGGGCTCTGCTATTGCCTGGAGGGGAGCAATCCCCAGCACCCAGCCTCCCGCGGTGGCCGAAGCTGTCGCAGAGCAGCGTGGCAGGGCACCTGCGGCTCCTCTGCACCTGCGCGAACTCAAACTGCTTTCTAGTTGTTGGATTCAACATTTGGTCTTTTTCCCTGCCCATAGCACTTTGGGAAAAAAAAAAAAAAAAAGAAAGAAAAGAGAAAAGAGAAAAGAAAAAAAAGAAAAAAGAAAGAAAAAAAGTATCACATACTCAGGACAACACAGAAACTAGCATGTTTTTACAGAAGAACGGTTCCTACATGACTGTGCCATTCAACTACACGAGTCCAGAGGGGAAAAGCCTAATGCACAGCGATACGCGGTATCTCAGCTTGCCCTGTAATTCTTATCGCACTGGTTCCAAGCTGTATCTCCCCCGTGGGCGTCCCTGAGCACTGGCAATCCAAGGGAAGAGGACTTGCCAGGCTTTTCCCCACCGGCTGTAGGCTTAGCCCAACATGAACAGAGGGCTCGCTGGAGAAGCTGCACCTCCGAATATTCACGAGCAACTAAAGCAGCCGAGCTTGTCGTCAGGCATTGCCAATGATTCACAACGTCGAGAAACAATTTGTGTGGGCCACAGTGTGAGAAGAAGCTTCATTGTGAAGAGTTTGGGGTAAAGCCACAGATTAGTAGATGTTTTACCCAGAGGATTATTTTCAATTTTAGAAAAGATAGTAAGGAGATGTATCAGAAAAGACCCAACTTGCAGGGGAAAAAAAAACACCAAACCCACTTTATGTAAAGTGAGATAGGTTACATGAGAGAGCTGAGAATGAAATAATAACAATATCATCTCTATAGCATGACAACAGAAACCAGACCTGTCATCGTAGGTAGAGTTCACCTAGTCCAATTCAGTTAATAGGTTTTTAGAGAAACAGCAAAGTTCATTCATGGGATACAATTTTTTTCTCTAATGAGAGATTTGCAGAGGAATCAGTGCAACCAGCAGTCTTATTAGAACTTTCACACATATAAAAGGCTAATAAGCAATTAGATACTACACACGGTAGGAAAAAGAGCCAAGTCCTGCTCCAGCCCATCACCCTGCCAACCCAAGACTACTCTCTCCCACCCCTTAGCTAATGAATTGCACGATCTAGTGCTGGAGACCACAAGTGCTAGAGCCTCTTCCCAGTTTCTGTAGGAGATCATTCCCTGGGTTTATGCACCTACAAAACAAATATTAAAGAAAATTTGTTTATAGTTTTCTCTGCTACTCCCTGATTCTTATTAGGATCACCTATGTTGAAAATTTCTTTTGTACTTCGATTTTATTTCTTGTATTTGTACTTTTCCTTCCCGATATCCTTCCAAGATCACTGATCTCCTCTAAGGGATAAAGCATAGGCAACAGACTGTCCATCCGAGACCCCCACACAAGAGAAACCCAGAGCTTGCTGCAATGCCAACCAACATCAACAGGGATCCTCCACCAGTTTCCATGGGGTCAGCATCAGACCATCAGAGCCACTACTCCCCCCTGAGGTATGCTCAGTGGGCATCTTTAGATAGCCAATAGCTCTCATATACCTCCCAATCATATTTCAGACCCTTGCTGGTATTATTTCCAAGTTTTTTTCCAGCATTACCCTTTTTGAAATCTCTCCATTACTTGCAATAGTTTTATTTGGGATTAACTTTTGTAAAGTTAATTACAGTTTCGCATCCTGGTTTATGTTCCTGACCTCTTTAGATTCTTTTGAACTATTTGTCCAGACTTGTATTTTCAGCTCTTTCTGATTTGAATGTTGTTCATACAGCATCTGAATTCCCTCCATACCATCAGTTTAGTTTAAAAAGGACAATACGCAAATCTTTTGGGGATACAAAGCAGGACAAAGCTTCTGAAGAAAGATGCAACAGTTAAATCCTGTTTTATCACACTACCCATCAGATTACTTTTGCTGAAGCAATTCTGACTTAAAGTCCTAAAATACTGGCACAAACAAAATATAACTTGTTTTGAAGAAAAAAGCCCCAGAATTAAAGTTATATAAGTGTAGGCTGACTTCTTTAATATAGCAAAACAGTAAACTGAGGAGAAACAAGAGAAAATATCAATAACAGACCCATGGATCGGTGATTATTTTGCCATATCTGAGAAAAATAGACACTATAAGGAAACGCCAACCTACTGTGACTGCTCAGCAACTTTGCTACTTAAAATTTAAGTAGCACAAAATAATTCTCTATAGAGTTACAGTTAGTTTAACTTCAGCACCTAAGGAAGTTTTTTAATTTATTTTCTAGTCTAAGAACAACAGGGCCTCTACACACAATATGCAGGAACCTGGGGAAGAAGGAGAAACAACTTGCACTGAAAACTTGAGTCTGGATACAAAAGACACTTTTCGATAATTTTTCTGCAGTAAACAATGATACAAGACAAAGGTGATGCAGGCACCACATGGAATGTGAATGCCAGTCCCGGCTACAGCCTGTTCTCCATCTATTCCTTCGCTAGAGAAAACACACAATTTGTGTCACTGACACCAACAGCAAAACCCAGGCGTGGTAAATATTAAGGC
Source organism: Pterocles gutturalis (assembly GCF_000699245.1). Lineage (NCBI taxonomy): Eukaryota > Metazoa > Chordata > Aves > Pterocliformes > Pteroclidae > Pterocles > Pterocles gutturalis. The sequence continues at coordinate 71,605 of NW_010105535.1, read as the reverse complement.
ATAGCTAAAGAAAAGCTTGGGACACTGGAAAAACATCAAAAATAAGCAGCCCTGCAAGCCATCTCCCCCCAACAAGGGGCACTGCTGGGTGGACAGGATACCCCAGGTCCCAATGCCCCAGCGGTGATGCACCCAAATCTTCTCCTTCCAGGTGCAGGGATGGGGAGAGGACAGGACCGAGCTGCCTGTCTCCCCAGTTCACAATCTGGCCCACAAACAGCCTGCGGCAGGAGCTGTGCAGGAGGCCATGAGCGGGCATTTGGATTTGGGGTGTGGAAAGAAACAAAGCAGCCTCTGCTTTCACATTCTGCCGCAGCACAGCAGTGGGTGGTTGCTTCTGTTGGAGGCAAGCCTCAGCTTTTTCTGTATGCATCAGGCTCCACAACTGGTGGGCAGGCAAATACTATACTTTAAAAAAAAAAAAGAAAAAAAAAAAACACAAAAAAAAAAGGAAAAAAAATTCCCCAAGCCCCTCTGAAACCAATGAGACTAGGGTACCTGCTCCCAGCATCACCCTAATGCTATTTCAAGCTCAGAAAACCTTGAGATACTGGTCCTCGAGCAACCACAGATGAGACACACCTCTAAGACCTCTGAAAAATGCAATTCGTAGCAAAGGGAGGCGGAACTGGGAAAACTAAACAGGGCGCTCAGGCAGGACACAAGTTCTTCAACTAAAATGTGTTCTGACAACAGCGATTTCAGTAAGTAAAACCAGACAGACAGTAATTGCCTTTTTTTTTTTTAATCTCCAGACAATGCCAAAACACCACTGATGCTGTTACTGAGTTACAAGGAGCAGAGCATGCAGAAATATGAAATACCTTCTCGCTAGCTAATGCAATTAAAACTTTCAATATTTATTTGCTTCTGCAGGAGGAAGGGAGCGGTGGGCAGCTGAAACACAGCTGGGAAGGCTCAGCAGCACGTGCCACCAGGCGCTACCCCGCGCCGCAGCGTCCGGCCGGGATGGCACGCTGGAGGGGAAGGGGGGCACAGCTGGGCTGTAGGGGAAGGAAGGGGGGCACAGCCAGGCTGTAGGGGAAGGGGGCACAGCCAGGCTGGAGAACACCACCGCCGCGGTCCCAGCAGCCGAGGCTCACTCTCACCACCGGGCACAGAAACTCGGCCAAACATGGTTGTGTTTCACCCACGCTGGTGCTCTCCCCTGCCTCCCCACTGCAAAGGGCAGATGAGGCTGGGCTCTGACCCGCTCCGTCCCTGATCCCCCCAGTGCTCCCCACCGCACCACCTCCTGCACCAAAGTGCCCCTGGAAGGGGTCCACGGGCGCACACTCCAACCTAACGCCGAGATCTGCTCTGGAGCCCATCCCAGGCTGTGACTGGCTTCCTTAGGCATCATCCCAGCACTGACTGTCACCTCTCCAACCCAAAATTAGACCATTTTTGGCCCAGCAGCACATCGCCATGACAGCAGGCACCAAGTGACAGGGCAGGGCAGGCGGGGTGAGGAGGACGGGTCGCTGCAGGCACCCTCTGCCCTTGAATGGTTCTGCAGGGAGCTGTGCTCCAGCGGGAACATGGCACTGCCCACCTCCTGCGCGGCAGCGAGACCTTTCGCCCTCCTCCGGAGCATCCCTCGGGTTACACTGGTGCAACTGCTCGTATCAGGATGGAGAATGGATCCAGGATAAAAATAACGTCCTCCCCTCAAAAGGGGGACAAGTTGGGGACAAGCACCATTTATAGCCTGTCCCAATTCTGGGTACATTTAATTGTGAGAAATGCAGATGCTTTCCTGTAGGGTTCTTCAGTTTTTTTCTTTAAAAATCTGAATATTAACTTTTTTTTTTTTTTTTAAAATGTAAGCATCTGTATCCGACCTACCCTGTTCACAGGGCTGGCTACTCCTTATAAATTCATACCTGCACAGTATCAATGGTTGTGGGAAAGCTTGAAATCCTGGCATAAACACAGCATGGCATTGTTTTGGTTTGAATTTTTTTCCCCTCCACCTGCAGAGGAGCACTGCATGCAGGCACACTTGCTGCACGTGCCAATGAGAAGGTACAGCAGCCTTCAGGCGTGGGCTGCAGTTGTTCCGCTTCAGAGTGAACACTCTCTAAGGCTAGCATGGGAGACGAAATGTCTCCGAGCTCTGAGTAGTACAGAGACACGAGGACATGACTGTTTCAGCTGCATTCTGCTCACAGATTTAACAGTAATCCTCCTGACCACAACAGCTGCAAGAAGCATAACAAGTCACTACAAAGCAGATTTGGTTAAACACACTTCTGCAAAGGAGTTTACTGTTCAGCCAACTCTATTTTAACTGTATTTCTTGATATTCCAATCTTCTTGTCACTTCTTTTCTGGCAAAAGTCTTCTTTAGTTAAACTGCAGAACCAATTCAACTGAGTCCTAATAAATACTGCTTAGTTCCCATGCTGAAATTGGCTTCGCTTACCATAACTGAGTTAGGTAAAGAAGTGACAAATCCAACTGTGCTCACGTATATGGATATGCAACAGAAAAGCAGGCAGTTATTTTCTACTGGCCATAACTTACCAGCACCCCAGGGATGCACAAGCCCTGTCAGTCCCACACAGCCACAGCTCTCGCCAAACTCAGCACAAAATAAGGGCTCACAGCGGCCTTACAGGGTGTTACGAGAACAGGTTCAAGGAGTTGAGCCTACAAATTACTCCACTGTATGGGAAGCTAGCCATGACAGGGAGTATAACAGGTGATTTTGTTTAATTTTTTACAATAAGATAATGCAAATGATAGATGTAGTAAGAAACAGTGACACTGACACATCTCGTGGAAACAGGCATTTGCGTTCCCAGTGAATATTGGCACTTCATCGTCCCTACTGCTGGCAATTTTAATTATTATTTTTTTGCTTATTAACTGAGAATAAGTATAATAATAGTTACGTAGCATTTCAATAGGACATTGACACTAGCTTTTTTTTTTTTCCTTCAAATATGCAGAAAAAAAATGGTAGTAAAACTCCAAAGGTCCAATGTCAAGAAGGAAATAAAACAAATTAATAAGAAAAATGAAGATAAATGAATATTAATTTGTTTCAGGTCACAGATCTTTTCTGTAATATAAGCAATGTGAATCCTAATAGAAATAGGGGGGGGGGAAGTCCACATGTACCTATAGGGCTCATCCTAAACATTTATCAGTTACTTTGACAATAAGTCTTCTCATGTTTTCGTACACTAGTGCAATGTTAGCATCCCCAAAACTAGCCTGGAGGGTTTCTAAATTAGTAAGTCAGTGTTACCATGGTAACATAATGTACTAGCAAAATTGACCACTTTTTATACATCTACTATAATCAAGTCATAAAAATTCTTGCATTTTCAGTTTTGAGGTTTTGGGTTTTTGTTGGATTTTCTGTTTGTGTTTGTTTTTTTCAGCTATGCCTACAGCTTTTTTAAAATTACTATTAAGATATACACAGAATTTGGTTATCATGCAGGAATAGATCCCATGTAAGCAGAAAGAGAATCATCGCCACCAGCAACAAAAAAGCAGCTCTTAGGACCTGCTAAGCATCTCTATAGTTTCTCCCAGGTATACAAAGCTTTAACACCCCATCTCTGTTTTTACTTTTGCAGGCGGCTCGCAACCAGAAAACACTCTTCCCTTGTCACAATACTATTTAAAACAGTGACACCTCACTCTCAGAGCTTCTTCCACACCAGGATCCTGCCCAACATGCTGTCTCAGATACCCTGGGGCTCATTAACCACCACTAGACGCCCTAAAAGTCAAACTGCCATCCCTGATCAGAGCATCTCCAGACTGAGAATATTCAGGTCAAAAACATTCTTATACAAAGTTCAATGTTCACAAGACATAATCTTCATGGTCATCACATCCACACAGACCAGAGTATCTGTCCTACATTCACACAAATTTGATAAAAATATGAGCTTCTTCATGCCTCAAAAAAAAAAAAAAAAAAAAAAATCACTGGCTCTCGGAGTACAGCCAGCCCTCCACAGCCAGCCACACCACGCAGAATCTTTGTACAAGGGCTACCACAGGATCCCATGAGGACCAGGAACCCCATCCATCCCAGCAAGTCTTCGTGCAATGCTCTTTATCTAAATGGCACCAAGTACTTCTTTTTTTTTTTTGCCTCAGTCTTCACCAGCAAGTGCTCAAGCCGCAGCACCCAAGTCGCAGAAC
>NW_010105535.1:66589-67290 GCF_000699245.1 Pterocles gutturalis | reverse complement strand
GAAGTTCCCAAGCCACTATCCATCATATTTGAGAAGTCGTGGCAGTCCAGGGAAGTTCCTGCTGACTGGAAAAGGGGAAACATAACCCCCGTTTTTAAAAGGGAAATAAGGAAGATCCAGGGGACTACAGGCTGATCAGTCTCACCTCGGTACCTGGCAAGATCACGGAGCAGATCCTCCTGGAAACTAGGCTAAGGCACAAAGTAAATCAGGAGGTGATTGGTGACAGCCAACACGGCTTCACTAAGGGCAAATCCTGCCTGACAAACTTGGTGGCCTTCTACAGCTGGGTCACAGGGACGGCGGGTAAGTGAAGAGCAACTGACATCATCGGCCTGGACTTGTGCAAAGCCTTTGACATGGTCCCGTATGACATCCTTGTCTCTAAGCTGCAGGGACATGGATTTGACAGAAGGACCACTCGCTGGATAAGGAACTGGCTGGATGGTCGCACTCAGAGAGTTGTGGGCAGGGGCTCGATGTCCAAGTGGAGACCAGCGATGAGGGGCTTTCCGCAGGGGTCAGTATTATTTAACATTTTTGTTGGTGACACGGACAGCAGGATCGACTGCACCCTCAGCACATCTGCTGACAACACCAAGCTGTGTGGTGTGGGGACACGCTGGAGGGAAGGGATGGCATCCTGAGGGACCTGGACAGGCTGGAGAGGGGGGGCCATGCAAAACCCATGGAGATCAACA
>NW_010105535.1:0-66224 GCF_000699245.1 Pterocles gutturalis | reverse complement strand
TGGGGTTGTTCAGCCTGGAGAAGAGAAGGCTCCAGGGAGACCTTAGAGCAGCTTCCAGTGCTGAAAGGGGGCTACAGGAGAGATGGGGAGGGACTCTGCATCAGGGAGTGGAGTGAGAGGACAAGGGGTAATGGCTTTAAGCTGAAACAGGGTATTCCTGTGGTCTTACCATTCATAAAAATCTTTGGAAAAATATTGAGATTATACAAACTTTTTCTGACTCTCCTCTGTGTTGAAATAGAAGTCATGGGTTTATGGCTGTGTCAGTAAGAGCTAGATGTATCAGGTTATAGTACCTCGCCAGTAACACTACCATTCTAATTTGATCACTAAGTTCAATGATTTGTGAAAGTAGATGTTTTTTACTATGAAAATTAATAGGAATTTTTACTCGCTTTTATTAGTGGGAGAACATGTGAAATATTTAACTTCCCTATTTTTGACCAGGCTGACTACTTTTTATTTTTTCAGATGATGCTGTCATTTATAGTTGAGAGGTAATGCCAAAGCATTTTTGGCTAATTTGCTGAAACAACTGCCTATAATTTATATTCCTTTCAGAAAGCTGGAGGCGAAGGAAGAAACAATGTCCAAATAGACTACGCAAATCCCTCCAAAGAGACTTACACGAGCACAGGATTGCTCCTTGCCTTCCTCTGCCATGCAAAGCAGCAGTAAGCGAGCCAGGAACCTGGGATCCCTGTCCTCTCCCACCCCTAGCTTTCCAGAAATGGGCCACCAAAGTGAAATTTCACATAAAGCTCAAATGTAGCATTGACCATTCTTACCCTGCTTGAATTTACCAACTTTAAGTGGTTGGTTTAGCATAGTTGTACAGTCTGATTTGTATGCGTGTGTGTGGCTTTCTCTCCTGCTGATTACCATTTACAGGCTATAACTAAAAAAAAAAAAAAAATAAGGTGGCTCAGGGATTTTTCACATACAGCACTGAACACGTACCTGAGGAAAAAAAAAAGTAAACTCTAAGTTCAAAGGCATTAGCAAACGTACATTCCCCTATTATGTTATAAAAGATGCAGTGTGAAAAATCCTTTAGGATAATCTTCTCTGAATCATTAATTCTCTCCTATTTACATGAGAAAAGGAACAACAGATCTTTTTATGTAGATTGTCACAAAAAACACAGCCTGGGGTACTTTGAGGTCTCACAACCTGAAGGACAGATCCTTACTTTAGGATTATCCCATTTACATCATTAGGTAAGATAATGCCCCCACACTCCTGAAGTCCCAACAGCTGCATCTTAATTGGAAAGAAAAACTGATAAGGACAAGAACCAACAGTTGTTCCTGCAAACTAATGGCTCTGGATCATCAAACCCCATGCAGCTGCCTTTCTGCCAAAAAAACCAACTCATGAGCTGTAAAACTAAGGTGCTTGAAAATAAATCAAACACCAAAGCTAAATGGCTGCCAACGAGGACATCATATTTTAATGATAAAAATGCAGGAAGCACCAGCCAATTTCAAGCTGCACTAACTTGAGAATAATCCTTACATGTAAACCATAATTTCTGGGAAATAATAATCTGAAATACTGACAGTAGAATTTGTATCTTAATAGCCAGGATGCCAACTGCTAGAATGGCTCACACACCTGCCTGGTTTTATACTATGGGAACTACTGGGGTGGTGCAAAAATCCAAATTATTTCCATTGATGCCCACGCCAGGAGTGCAGCCATCCTCCGAGGACACAGGGTGCCAGCAGGTCGGTGTCACCAGACCTCTCACTTCACGTCCCTTTGCTGCACGTCCGGTGGCCTGCCTTAAAATACCAAAGTCTTACTGGAGAACTTCGCTCCTTGTCACAGGAACGTTTCAAATACAGCGTCCTCTCTTATCAAGGGCAGTATTTACACCATGAAAATCTGGAATTGCCGTGACAGTGTAAGAGTTGCAAATGTGCAAGGGGAGCGCAGCGGGAGTCCAGGCACTTCTCCATCACCCTGGCACTGGCCCGGGGAAGGGAAGACAGCGGCTCTGGGCAGCCACCCCACCGCGCTCCTCACTCCCCTCTCCTCTGCCTGCTGCATGGACAGTCTCAGGGTAAGGCAGAAAAATACCATTCTGAAGTGTTTTGCAGTTGCTTAGCAACTGCTGCAAAACCCCAAGAGACTGCAGTCAATGAACTGGCACATACACCCTACACATGTCGGTGGTGACATGAGGAGTGCCACCGCGCTGTCAGACACCTCAGCCCTGGGATGTCCCCAGCCCCAACACCAGCAAGGGCCTCCTACACCCTCCAAACCTGCTTCCAGCCTCCACTTACCCATCCCGAAACTCCCTGACCACTGAGAGGCACAGCAGAGCACCTCTGCGCTGGTAACGAGACGATTTTTAATTGCCAAGAGGCTGGCTACACCCTCCCCTGTTACCACACCCCTACAAACCGCGACTGCTTTAGAAAGCAATCAGGGGTGAAGAGCTGCCTGGGAAGCAGTCCTCACGCGGTGGAGCCCAGGTTTCCTCCCAAGCCACGCAGTGTAGCCAGGCAGTGCCCATCCCTGGCGGTTCCCCTGCCCGGTACCCGGTTCAGTGGGGAGCCATGGCCACGTTGCAGAAACACTTTGGCCTCCGTGATCACACACCATCCTCATGCCAAGTGCTTCCAGATGTTCAAACCTGATACATATGTGTATGCACAGATGATGATGGGTAACAAACATTCTTCTGCCGCTCTTCTGTAAACTGACGCTAGGTCCACATCATTTATATAAACTTGAAGAAACAATACAAAGAAGCTACGCTAGAAAAAAAATCAGTTTTACCAATGCTTCACTTAATTTACCAGGATAGAATATTAAGGAAAAGTAAAAATTTACGCTGGCAATTAAGCCATGTCTAATCCCTGCAGCAGTTAGGCTCAGAAACAGCTTTCCAAGAGCAGCGACAAGGCGAAAAAGCTGCAGGCACACCTGAGCCCATCCATCCTCTCCCCTCCTTCTCCTGCAGGACCACCTCTGCCACCCCAGCTGGTCCGAGAACCCGCACCCACACCCACCCATTTCTCTCCACTGGAGGCAAAAGGCACCAGGGCGACAGGATGGGCTCAGCCCAGCCCAGGGGATCCCACCCAGGGGCGAGCTGCCCTGGCATGGGCGCTGCAGGGGCAGCTGAGCGACCACCCTCTATCCCAGCCTCCCCCTTGCCCTGGTGGGGAACGGCCAGAGTGGGGAACCTGCCTGGCACCGACGCTTTTGGGCGTTTATTGTGACCCTTCCAGTACTCATGCACTTCTCCCATATGTTACCTTTACCAAAAAATAACTTTCAAAAAATGCTGCTCCCACTGTAAGCCCAGAAGAAACATGTCCCCATAGTTCTAAGCAGCAGAAACACTTACCAGAGTCACATTTAGTCTTTTCCCTCCCTCCTTCAAATTAGTACCCAGGACTTTTTCAAATCTTATCCGCCCTAAGTGACCACTAGTGAGTTTTACTGATGACAGTACTGTGACAACAAGTAGACCTCTGTGACTACGTGTCTCACTTGGCACCTCCTAGGGACCCATTACACTCTTTAACCTTGTAATTCTTACTATACTGAAAAGAAATAATACAAATTCTTCAGAAAGCTGCTGTTTGCAGATCTCTTCTAAATGTCTAATAGCAGTTAATGTTCAGAAGTTTTCTGATTTTTTTTAACACTGTCCCCATGATTTTAATAGCCATGCACTCCCAAGTGTTTTAGTGTGAACACAGGAAATACAGATAAAGCCCTAAATAAATAAGATGTGTTGTTTGGTTTTTTTTCTTTTTCTTTTTTTTTTATGGAGTGACCACACAGCAGCATTGCCAACTGCCTTCCCTGGGAGCTAGTGAATGTAGCACAGTTCTGAATAATGTGACAAACAAAACTGGACTTAAGACTTCCAGGCATCTATTAAAAAAACCACACCACCAAACCTGAAAGGACACAACAAAATTCCCTTGTCTTTCCAGAATGGTACTAAGCAGAATTACTTAATTAATGCTTGGAACCACAATGTGGGCTGGACCCATATCACTCTTGTTTCCAACATGAAAAAAAGCGCTTGGTCACTGGACAAGACGTGCAGTAACTATTGCAACTCCTGGTTCCTGAAAGCTGACCGCTTTCGCTCTGCAAGGCTACAACACAACGCTTCCAGCTTTCCAAAATGACACAGCCACTGCACCTGCACAAATTATTTTGGGGAGCACCAGAAAATACATACCGTGTTTTTTTAGGACATGCAATCCCAAAGAGAAGATGTATTCTTCACCATAAGATGATGTATTTCATTTCACATTCTTTAAGTGGTCTTGTATTAGCATGAGTCTTTATTTACCTTCCCAGGACAACCTCCTTTTCTAACCAATAACCATTTTCATTGAATGCAAATCCTCTCACCTAGAAATGCCGCTGGACTGGACTGTTACAAGTACAGGTCCTTCTGAAAAGACCGTTTGCTAGGTCTTAATTGAAAAGTCACTAATATTAATTTTGCAAGACTGCCTGGTGATACACGGTAAATTGACAGAAGCCCATAACACTGAATTGATTTAACAGTGGGAAGGATATAAAGCAAAGCAAAAAGAGAACTGTTTGAAAGTGTAATGACAAGGTGACTTCGGAGAGCTTTATGGAAACAGGACACCAACATTTTGATAATAAATGAGAGACGATAGGTAACGCTACAATATCTTATCAAGAGTTTCAATACTGAGTACAATAGAAGGAACCAACAAGAAGATAGGAAGAGGGATGATAAGATCAAAGCCACAGGCTGGGGAGATGCTCTTCTAAGCAGCGGGCAGAACTGATGTAAGTGGGACAAGGCTGCTTTCATCCAGGCTGGCAAAGCCACAGTGCAGCACTTCAGCAGCAGGATCGAGACACGGACGGAAGATTTCAAAGCACGGGCAGACAGGGAAGGCTGCATCTTACACATGCTACACCAGGAAAATTTTCAAGACACTGCCTTCCCCTGCTTGTGAGGACCACAGTAGGAATAAAGCAGGGGGAGGAAGGACTGGTCAGTTTTTATTCCACTGATGCTGTATATGATGACCTATTTTTAATGCATCAATTTTTCATTATTATTTTAAAAGATTAACAAGTTTAAGGCAGGAAGAGAAAGATACTTTCTGATTCAAGTGGACTGCAGAATTTTTACCTTAGGGAAAAATGATGAAGCTAGTTTAAGTGATACTTTGTCTGGAAAGATCACCATAAAGGCTCCTTAAGACATAAGGCTCTCGGTAGGCTAACTTAATAGCAATTGCTCTAGTGACACAAGAAAGTGCCCTTTATTGAGAAGAAATATTGGGACACTTCAGCGGTTTAGAAGACTCTGAACTCAAAATTCCGGCTAAGCAGAGGTTAACTTAGAGAGACTAATGTTAACTCTTTTTTTACATACTTCAAAGTTATGCAGATGAAAATCACATATATACAGAAATAAAGGCTGTAATCTAACTGTAACAGAGGCAACTCAACCATTCAAAACTTATGGAGACTATTGAAGGACTTACTTTCAAGGCAGAGTACATTTGAGCAAGTACAAATCCCCCTGGGTGACGGCTCATGTGGAACAGGGATGGGATATTAAGGAAATCCCCTTGGACTCCAAAATTATGCTAAAATCATGCCAGATACAGAAACAGAATTACACCTAGTATAGTTTTATTCTTTGAGAGGAAAAAATTCTAAAATTTTTTGAGGCAGTATCAGTTCTGTGTTCATAACTGGGCCATCTGACCTATCCCATGAGTGCAAAAAATCAAAATGACCCAGTAGAAATAACTTAACCTCATCAGCCTGTTTCTCTGTATCAGCAACTTACTTTCTGAACACAGTAAACAACTCAGTTTTGAAGACAAAATGCAAACTAGGTCCCCATAATGATCACTGTGGCTGGGCTTCTGTCCTCTATAAAAACACACAGAGCTTTCGAACTTTTCCGTAGGGGTGATGCTGTGGCATGAGGTACAGGGCTGTGAGTTGGGGGGTACTTTTGTCTGAAAGAAACCAAACATCGCACTGATTTCAAGCTACTCTAAGGATCTCAAGAAGTCACACCTCTGTCCCAGTGTCCTGCTCAAAAGCACCTGGTGGGGATCTGCCTTGGAACAACACCCGCAAGTTGCACAAACACCAGTGATGCTTGGTGTTACGGCATCCTCCAGCTGGCAGGTTTCAGGAAGAAAACATCCTACAACAGGAGCTGATCCAACACCTTTGTGCTCAATGAAAATTCCTTTCCCGCTGTGAGGACAAGTGGGAAACTCACACCCTGGTATGTGTTGCTTCCACAAGCAGCAAATCACTAAAATCATTTTGAACATCTGATATCAAGTCGCCAAAACCAGTAAATTCTTCCTTGGGCAACACTATGTAAATACAAAAGTATTTTTATTTTTACGGAGAAAATAAATTTGTAAAAAGCGATTGCCTTTTTTTTTAAATTCAAAACTGTATAATTTCACAAACATTTCTTTTTTCTTGATTTCACCTACAAACAGGATAAAAAGTGGTTCTTGAGAGTACTTGCAGAAGATGACTGAGAAGATTTCTTCTCCATACAAAAAAAAAAAAAGCTCTACATCATTATCATAATAGAAAAAAAAAAGAAAAAAGAAAAAAGAATAAAGTAAATATTCAAGAATAATAAACACATAAAACTTTATGAAGATATATTAAATTTAAACTGAAAGGATATTTTTAAATATCCTTTTTTTTTTTCCTGTTCAAATAGTTGAACAGGAAACTCCTCCTGCCCGTTCCATCGCCTCTTCCCTGGGGAGTTAGGAAGGGCAGGACCACGGTCACACCGAGGACAGCCTCCCCCTCACTGCTGGCAGCACCGAGCCTGCCCCAGGCTCGCGGGGCAGCTTGACTTACAGGCAGGTCTCACTTTTTTGGAAGAATTTCACATCCAATGTTTGTGACGTTTCCAGATAGATCATAAAAAGGAAATGAAAAGCAAGTTTTCCACTTTAATACAGAACAGATCTTTTTCTTCTGGCTTCAGATGGCCAAACTGTCCTTGAGATTGTAATTCACAGCACATGGGAGCATTACAGGCTCGGGAAGAAAAGGGGCTGGAAGACAGACAGACAGACAGAGGGATGGTTTTAAAGCACACATGACCTGTGAACAAGCAGGAAAAAGTAAATTCCACACCATATCTGAAAACAGAGCATCAAAAGAGAAAACATGGCATTACCATGTATTTAAACAGCAAAAATCCAAACGCTCATGGGAGCAAAGATAATGGTTTCTGCAGCTTCAAATGTAACACCGCAGGTCTGCATGCTCTGTCACTTACCTTGGCCAAGATGTAAACAAAGACAACCTCTTCAGCTCCAAACAATATAATACTAGTGATGAAACTGTGTTAATGCTATAAGGTGAAATTCACGGCTTTGAAGGGACATGATGAAGAACTTTGCAAGTATCCCTTTCACCCCACAAAGTCATCCAAGTCTTGCTGCAAAGGATGCCACAGACAGCTTCCTCCAACACTGCCCAAGGGTCACCTCCTGCTTCATTTGTGTATTCCACAGAGAATACACGTAATTTTGGTAGGCAGCCTTGTCCAGCTTCCCAATTTTCAGCCGCACTGTCAGACCTACACAGCTCCCGAGGGCTGTAGAAACAGGGCTGAACACCAGCAGAGCAGGAATTATGCATACGGCAGAGTCCAAAATGTAGGTGTATAAATACAAAGTGCTTGCAGAGAGTTCTCAACTCAGGACAGTTTTAACACGTTTACCAGTTCATTTGTTTTTGAGGGAGGGATCTAGCTGAGGGTGCAGCCAGCCTGGAGCCTTTCGGTCTCCTCCTTCTCTCCTGCAGAACTCCTTCTTGAGCCTTTGTGCCCACTTAGACTTAATGTGGTCCCTAACAAAGACATCATTATGCATAACTAGTGCCCTATAGAAACTACCTAAGAAGAATAAAGCTTTCTTGAAATCAATTTAATCTTTTTCACAATACAGACTTAGCATATTATTGTGGAAGGGAAAAAGATCTAAGTGAGATTTACAAAGCATAGAAACTCAGTGTGGCCTGTATGAAATGGCATTTGTATATTTAAGAAAAATATAATAACAGTCTCCTTGCTTTTCCATCTCTGGTATTCTTCAGTTTGTCCCAGCCTCCAGGTATCTTTATACAGCAGCTAGAAGCAGGTAGATGCATACGTACCTATACATGTGCACGCTCATAACTAAGGGTAGGTATAAAACATGGAATAATTTAGGATAGCCAAACTAATACAGAAAAAATAACTTGCCTAGAGTTGCAAGGCCTGCCTGGTCTGCTGTTTGGAGACCCCTCTTTACAGAATCACAGAAGAGCTGAGGCTGGAATGTACCTCTGGAGACTGTCTGCTCCGAGTTCTTGCTGAAACAGGGCCACCTCCAGCAGGTTGCCCAGGACCACCGCCCGGTTGGGTTTTGAATATCTCCAAGAATTAAGACTCCACAACCCCCCTGGGCAACCTGTGCCAGCGTTTGGCCATCCTTGGGATTAAAACAGGTGTCTTCTTAGATTTAAATGGGATTTCCTGTATTTCAGTTTGTGCCTCTTGCCCTGTCATGGGATACTGCCGAGGAGAGCGTGGCTCCATCCCTGTCAGCTATTTATATACACTGATAATTCCACACTTAATTTCAGTGAGAAGCAGACAAAAAGCCCTGCATAGGATCCTAATGTTTCCAGTACTGTGTTCTGCAAAAGCCAGAAGAGTCCCTATAAACGGCAGATGTACATATTTCTTGGAGATGAGGGAAGCATCAACCCAGTTCCAGCAATCCTGAAAAAAAATCAATGGTAATTCAACACCAGACGTATTTAGTGTTTGTCGATGTCTTCTAAGAATTGATTTGTTTTAAGAGTTAGTTGCAGACGTTCTTTTGATGCAAATTTAGGCTTCAGAGTCATAGAATCATTCAGGTTGGAAAAGACCTCAAGGATCACCAAGTCCAACCATCAACCCAACCCCACCCAACCCACTAACCCATGTCCCCAAGCACCACATCTACACGTTTCTTGACCCCCTCCAGGGATGGTGACTCCACCACTGCCCTGGGCAGCCTGTTCCAACGCCTGATCAGTCATGCTGAAGCAAAATAAGAAAGTGTAAGTTGCTTTGTAGCATAAGGAAAGAGAAAACACTTGCAGAAAGTCTGGCTAAAAATCACAGTCGATAGTCAAGAAACATCACAGTTTTTCTACAGGTACCATGGGAAAAAACCTTCTCATTGAGCCACACTACAGATTAAGACTCCCAATCCTGTGTGCTTCAGCATGGGATGGTGCCACAACGTGTTTGCTGCTGCTCTGGGAGGACTTAACGAAGGCACTCTGCAAGACCTCCTCCCAGCGGACAGCCTCCAGCAGGATTCCTTCAGCACCCAGTGCAGCAAGCGTGCCAAGCAGCTGGCACTGAGAGAGTACAATGAACGTGACCTTAAGGCAGTGAGTACCCACACGGCTAGGAGCCCAGCAGGCAGCAGGGAAGCCGACAAGATTCAGGTCAGCAAAGCCCATTCATCATTTTGGAAAGGCCTGATCTAGAGATGACAGGAGGATGACAGGAAGATGAACAGAGATGCTTGCCTTCAGTAAAGAGGTAACATGCTGAGGGGAAAAAAAAAATAAAATAAAAGCAGATATGTCAGACTTGGAAAGGTCAGGGGTAAGATTTGGATTTGTCAGAATGAGCTTTTCAAGGACATCTTGCTCCAATAAATAAATAAATAAATAATAATAAACAACAATAACAACACAAAAAAAATCAAGAATTTCTATCCTTCAGCTGCATGTCGTCCCTGGACATCTCTCCCTACAAGGTATTATTGGGTATCACCCCCCAAGAACGGAGCAGTGGCTGCGAAGATGTCAGAGTAAATGGTTGAACCGCAGATGGAAGCTGAAAGGCAGAGAGACTGACTGGAGAAAATGAGTAAAATGAGAATAAAATGAGAATACAGATTTGAATGGAGCAAATTGACAAAGGAGGTGGCAGCAAGGCAAGAAGAAGAGAACTGTGGGGAAGAGAGAACAAGAGGCACCAAAACACTGAAAGACAATGTCCCTCGCACGTCTTCTGATTAGAGAGCTCCTGTAATGTCCCGGTGGAAACACAAAGCTGCACACTCATTCCCAGGTGACTGCAGTACCCGAAATACCCAGTGCCAAATACGACACTGAGACACAAGGAAGTAATCCTTACCCTGGGAAGTTCGTACTGCAAGTGTTTATGCAGACAGGAGGAGTTATACCAATCTTAGAATATTTTGTACTCTTTTGAAAAACATTTGCAGTGATGGTTTATGATCCTACAGCACAGACTGCTCAGCCTACCTCACAATCACAGTCTACGGTCACATGAAAGATGCTTCATCCTTACTGTCCCTGTTTCTCCCTCCCTCTCTAGCCTTTTTCTGTCTAGATTATAGAGGCAGGAAACACTTTGGGACAGGGGCTGTATCACATTATGCATTTACATTACAGGCCAACACACCTCATTGTATTCACATCTCTCCTTCAGGATCATTACCTACAAAACTCATACCCAGACCTTAAATAAACCAATGATAACCATGGACCCCAAACAGATGCAAAAGCCCAATATTCCCAAACTTCCAAAAATGTGCATATCACTGCAAAGCTGGATATTCACATTTCTCTCCAGTTAAAGGGCATTAATAACCCACACAATTGCATCACTTTGCTACAGAATGCATTTCTACAGACTTCCTAATCATGGAGCAGAACAGCCTCATCTTTGCACTAGTCAGTATACTGACTTCCAAAATGCTAAGCTCCCTTACAAGAGAGGCAAGAATTTAATATCCTTCTTTGCCATTAATTGGGATTTTGTAGTACCCGCATTCGTGTTAGGAAGGTATGAATGAATGCAGCAAAATGGTTCTACAAAACCCAGCAGATATGCAGCCAAAAAAAAATAAAAAAAATTGATGGCTATATAGTAATCAGTAGTATAAATAATATACTGTTTCAATTAATAAACTGATATACCACAGAAACATCAGACAACTGCATGTCAGGGCATAAAACCAAATAATGCCTGTTATGGAACAGACAATTCATGTTTAAAAATGGCATATATACAAAGTGAGGATCTGGGTTGGAAACTTCAGGTGCTTCACGGAAAGGCTGCAGCAAGCAGCTGTGTCTACAGGTGGCCAAAGCACATCCATGGAAGACAAAGCGAAACGGAGACAGAAATCTCGTTACCAGGATTACACAGACAATAGCATCCAGGATTACTATTTGCCGGTTGTATTCTGTATTAAATCTACCGAGCTGCACTTAATACCACAGGTAACATGTTTAAGAACAATTAAAATTAATCATAACAGAAGATTAAATGTAAAAAATATATATTAATATATCATCTATTTTGTTTTCAATTCACCATACCGCTGCAGCTGTAAGAACTGCAGGAAAAAGACGTTGCTGCTTCCATTCCCTGGTCTATAAAACCCAACCTTCGTCTAAACATCACACATGTTCGACACGCAGATGCCTAGAGCCAGGCAGATTTCATCCGCCGTTCAAGTTTCTGACTCCACATAGTCAGTCCCCAACTTAATTTATGGGGGGCAAGCGGAACCCCTGCGGGAAGGGAGGGGAGGGGCAGGGCAGCCCTTCCCCACCACGGGCCCGTGTCCCCGAACTGGGGCAGCAGCCCACAGAGAACATGGTCACATCTCCAGACCTGTGAATTGGTGCTGCTGCATCAGCGGAGGAAGAGCATCACCACAACGAGGGAATCACCACCAAGAGGCCTCATCCTGCGCCTCCCCACCGCCCAGCCTAGAAGTTTGCAGGTTCAGAATAAAAAGATCTTCACCCAACACAACTCAGAAACAAGGCTATTGATTTCCCAGGAACTCTCCAAGTGTTATAATCAGTGTTTAGAGACAGGCTGTTGGATGTCTCTGCCATTTACAGAGGTTTCATCAGCAAAGTAAGAATTCGGAGCTGATTCCAAAAACAGAGGAAAAGGAAAAAGGAGCTTTAAGGCACAATGTCACTTTCCTCACTTTAATGTCAACCTTTACAGATGTATCGCCTACTGCTACTCCACTGAAAAACTGTAAGGCATCCGAGTGCAAATCCTGCAAAATAAACACTGTGGTAATGCTTCAAATCCCTACAACCGCTTTTCAGGAGTCTCTCTTTCATTGCTAACAGACTGGGAAAAAAAAATAATGCATTAACCTTAAGCATCATCTTCCCCCTTTAGACTTGGTACGGTTTAAGTAATGCAAAATTCACTTATACACACAGCAGTAAAAAGACATAATATCTTAACAGAGCTCGTGCAGCACTGTTTATTGCAGGCACGCAATTGACTGCATGCATCTTCATCTCCAGCCAGCAGCTAAAGCTGGTGTTTCTGAAAACACTGGCCTTCAAGGAATATTTATGTTTCTGTTGGGTTATAACGAGAGCACTGGTATGGCATTGAAAGTATTAACAACATATTAATTTATATACAAACATATACCAGTGTTTGATGGTATAAGTTATTCTTCCTCAGCTATATATGTGTATATATATATATATGAGACACTTGAGACCCTGATTTTTGTAACATACTTTTGTGCCCTTACCATACATACACGTACACACACACTGCATTCCTGGCTGGAAAGAAAAATTTCCCTTTCACATAGCAAAGGACTTGGAGATTTATCTACAGGGCAACATATCAGAAATAAGAACAGTTGCCAGAGGTGCACAGCAAATATGCTATGCATGCACCTCCGAAAAAAGAGTAATTAACAACTTTTACATCAAGAAGCTCACTGACACAACTTGAATATAAAACCTCACTGAGAAGAATCTTGAAGTGTGCTACATTTCCTGTACCAATATGGCCATCATAGTTAAAAAGATGTTTATAGCAACAAAGATGACAACTTCTTGAGAGAGTAATCCACATGAGCTGTTGCTTCCAATTGTTTTCTTTGTTTACCCAGAAGAAAAAAAAGGTTATAACAAAAAGAAAAGCAATAATGAACCTTCCTGTTAAGGTATTGCAAGTTTAAATTACCCTGTCACCAGTTCTAGTTTCACGTCTGTCATTTTTTTCTGGTGATGCCTGCATAGACCATCACAGCTCTTTGTGGAGGCAGAACGTCCGCACGTCAATAACTGCTGGTGCAGCATTTCTGTTCCAGTGGGCGGTGGCATTCCCTGCATCCATCACCAACCATGTGCTAACTTTCACAGCATTTTTCCAGCTGCGCTTTATGTTACTAATAATGATAGCTCAATACATGGAATAGAAAATATCATCCTCTCGCCTCCTGAAAAGACACTGTCTGGATACAGTAAACATATAATTCATCCAGGGATATTGCTTTCTATGTTCCTTTATTACTAACATCACCGTTATTTACTCCTTCACGGGATGCTGTGGCAAGGGTCATAAAGATGTAGATAAACTACTTCAGACAAGCCTCTATTAAAAAAGGCAGAAGGCATAGTTTAGCTTAAACCTCTTGAAGACTCTTTTGGTCAGTAATTTGGAGCAACAAGAGAATATGAAAGAGCCTGAGACCAACACGCCTTCACATTCCAGGTCTTCCCTGCCCAGGCTTACCTGTTACCATGCAAAAATGCCCATTTTTCCAAGTCTACATTGAAGAAAACAACTTCGGAAATAAAATCTAGGGAAATGTAGCCACTAAGGTAACTATTTTAGTCAACAGCAAAAATTCAAAGAAACTGGGATGTACCAGCTGTGATTAAACCTCCCAAACACTTTTCCTTTTGAGTATGCCATCACAATAGCAAAGCACACATACCTGTTGTACCCACAGCCACGTAGTTAGCACCAAATAAATGCCCACTTTTAAGGGTAGCTACTCAGGAGGTAACACAGTTTCATACCACATAGTTTAAGAGAGAACAACTTAAATTTTACTTTGGTTTATACAGTAGGAAAAAACTCTTTGTGGATAGGTGCAGAGGGAAGAGCGAAGGCTAATACCAAGATAACTCCCCTTCCCAGAACCTTTGTGATCCTGGCTGAGACCATCTACTCGTAGCTCAGACGCATGGTGGCAGCCAGCCAGCCAGATGACTGGTGACTTCATAGAAAAGTTCATGTGGGCTCTGGAGTCTGACACAGACAAGGGCATTAACTCTGAAGTCTCAACAGTCAGCCTCAATGTTCAAAAAGCCATCAAACGAGGCATGACTATATTAAGGGACTTTTGGTTTTATTTTACACTTCATACTTGTTTCCTTCTGTTCTGGACAGTCTTCACTGCAAAATGTGCTCATTAAGCATGCACGCTTTTTATAGGAAAAGTTGGGATGAATTGACGCATAGGTCAAGTATGAAAAGAACTTAAATGAGTATGACGCTATGATAAATACTGGAATAGCCTCACAATCACAGATGACAAGATTGGCATACATATCTTGTTTCATTCTACTGCTGAAGGCAGTTCTGATAATAAACAAGGCTTTGGGCCAAAATTCAGCCTTTGAGAACAATACAGATATATATATATATACACACACACATACACACACACACACACATATATATAAAAATGTATGTGTGTGCAAGCAAAAGATACACTGCAATCTTACCAGGCAGGGTGGCTTTAGTTTCATTTTGAAAGCCACTTAAAATAAAACCCAGTGGATGAAACAAAGAATCCACCCAAACATGAAGGCTCCAGCATCTTTGTTGAAAGAACAATAGCATATTACTCCTCATCCCTCTATCTGGTTGCAAGAGAACCATCAAGATAGTTATTGCTGTGATCAAATTAAGGAACACTTCACGGAATTATTCTTTAAACTGATCATTATTTATAGAGAGCAGTCCTCATATGCCAATAGTTATAAATGCTCTAATTCAATTGCTCTGCAGAAATAAAAGAAATAGCACAACAAAAGGCAACCAGTAAAATCACTCAGATACACAGGCTCAAAATTTCAAATTAAAGCAATATTCCTGTATAAATACACTCTGGTTTTGTCCTAAATCCACTCTAATGATACGTTTGTAATCTGATGGCTCTCCTGCCAGAGTACACATGATATTAATGGCAGCAAGACCAAATTAAACAGATGACATGATTAACACTATTCATTTCATGCATGACTTTTACCGAAGAGATAAAGACCTGAAATTAATTACCACCAAGGGCGAGACTCCTTCGCTGACCTCTCTGCTTGCAGCTAGCCGTCCTTAAGTACGGATATTTTCCAACAAAGACCAGTGCCTTTCATCTGGGGGCTTGCTTTCACGCTACAAGCTGAGCACCTCTCCCGCTGCATGCACACAGTACCTCTGTATCTATGTCTGTAATGCAGCACAAAGATTACCGAGGAAACCTATCAAACCGGCAGGCAGCAACCCTGCCCGCCAATAAGCGCCAGGCACATGCAGAATCCAGCACATGCTCGCTGGGGCTCGCCGACCGTCACCGCTGCTGAGCAGGCTGCTAATCTAATTATAGCCGCTTGCCGTAGCGCAGGGCTGCCCAGGCACCGCCGAACCGAGCTGATGAGACCTCTTAGCCGAAAGCATCAACATTTGGGATTGTTGGTTGCCTAGGTGCATAGGGATGAAATTCCTGCTTGGGGTTGGTTCATTTTTCTGGTGTTGCTTTTCTGAATGATTTGTCTACAAGGGAGTTCGTCTCTGGGAAAAAGGAGATATTTAGGAGTGCTCTTTCAGAGGCTGACCACTTGTAGTTTGCTAGGTCCATCAGAAAGAGACAATGAAAGGCAGCAGTTTATTCCACCAGCGGGAATTCTCGGTTTGAGCGTAGACATCACCAGTGTCATACACACAGCAGGTCTCAGATCTGTCTCTGTACAGTACGGCACCATCCACCACGTGGACCTCAGACTGCCGAGGCACCACACGCGTGTTCTCAGTGCACAGTAGCCCTACAGGAGTCCACAGGACCCCCTCTGTCCTTTACACTCGTGGGCAGATACTCAATGACCCCAGGGCTCCTGTGTGCATTGGGACATAAAGTCCTACCTAAGTTTTCATCAGGCGAGGGTGGAAATGTCAAGGAAATGTTTGCCATTATGCAAAAAGACTGAAATCATTTGGAAAACACTGATCATGAACAAATACACCTTAGAAGTATGGGGAACTAACTCCAGCAAGCCTTACATGCATCTTATAAATATGCAAATCCACAAAACTAGGGATTGTTATGATCTAAGCGACCGTGGCATATTTGAAATATGCTGAGAGCTTCTACAATATCAGGTAAATAATAACGAAAAAAGACACAGGCACCTGTAAATGTAGTCTTCCTTGACAGCACATTTCACTTAATCTCTGCTCTGATTAGTACAAATTCGAAAACAAACTGCTGGAGTTTCCTGTTCCCACATGATTCATAAAATCATCTGAACTTTACACTGACCAAAAAGTTTTCAAACATCAGTGACAAGACGCAAGTACCCAGCCTGTGTCTCAGGCACAGAACACTCTTCACGATCGATATTGCCAAAATATCGTAATGCCACAGCATCATGCACAGACCAGCTTTACAGCACACTTTTAAGATGTTCCACTAAGTCACACACAAAACACATAACCACGACAAGACCCCAAGCCCCACTGCAATGAGCTCCCACGTGCCCACCCCAGCATTTTTCCCCAATTCTTTACTCTTCTCCCCAGCACCACACGGTACCAGGCACAGTCCAAGCGCATGATTTTAAAGGTTGTTTACGAACATTTTAATCTGTCATACTTCAGTACAAAAATTGTATTTGCTACTCCATAAAATGTCACTAATGGAACAAGACTTCCATGTGGTAACGCAGGGCAAGACCATACTTATTGACAATATGTAAATAGCTGTGTCACAACTTTCTTAATCTGCCACTGGAAATCGCTCAAAGAGATGCTCTGTGCTAGAAGCAGACTACAGCTCTGTAAGAAAAATATTCCCTAAGCTATATATGGCTAGAAATAAAAATGAAATGCAGGAAGAGCGACAATTTGCTCCTTGATTAAACCTTCAGCCAACATGAAGTTTTGTGTTGCAATAAATGAAGGAGGCTATTTTATTAAGCCTTCCTTTTCAGACTGCATCATCTAAGGAGCTCATCAATTTTTATAAACTGAGCTTCTTTAAAATACTGTAGAATATTCCAAGTTTCTCAGCAGTACAGTGTGAAGCCAGAAAACTATGTATTTCATGAATAAAGGCAGGAGGGGAAGTTATACAAAGGTTAAAAACTTAATTTAAAAAGAATTCAAGAGACATGGGCAAAAGAGGTCCTCAACTATTTCTTCACTGAGCAGTGAGACACTGGAAGAGGTTGCCCAGAGAAGCTGTGGATGCCCCATCCCTGGAGGGGTTCAAGGCCAGGCTGGATGAGGCTTTGGGCAACCTGGGCTAGTGGGAGGTGTCCCTGCCCATGGCAGTGGGTGGCACTGGGTGGGCTTTCAGGTCCCTTCCAACCCAAACCATTCTATGAATTATCTGAACATCAGATCCACAATGATTTTTCTAACAGGCCCCTGGCAGCAGGCTCTCAACACACCATGGCAGCAGGGTGTTTATTCTAGTAGTTGCTTTCTTTTTTAAAACATCATGGCAGCAGCTGTATTTGAGGGACACGCTACCACATCTAAGATCACATGGTGGTTCAGGTCCTCCACTAGGACGTTTCCCCATCAACATGTGCAAAGCTGAATTTCAAGAGACACCCACTTCTCTCTGCAAGACCACCAATGTCCACCCAACCTCCATGCTTAGCTTAGCAGACAGTCAGCAGAGTCCCAGTCTCTGTCTCAATTGTCACAGCCACTTCTAGCCATTGCAGGGATGTGCTGGGCAAGGAAGGTGTGGGGAACAGCACTATGGGTCTGACATCTGGAGCCCGTGGTGGTTTGCCAGGGTCCATGTTTGGCAAAGGCAGGTGGGTAAACTCCAGCTGGGAGCACCACAGAGCTCCACCAGCCTGTCCCACCACCCATGGTGACCACACGAGCGCCTGGAGCACACCTGGGACAGCACACAGCCACATCCAGGCATGCCAGCAAGAGCAGCCAGGAGAGGTTTCATGAGGACACAGACACAAGACACTAGTCAGCTCCAGAAAGTCTCTGTTGGAAGTGAACACATTGTGAAAGGTGTGCGAGTTGGCCAATATTCAGCAGACTTTCCTTGAAAGCAAGAGCCTGTCCCTGGCACAAGTCATCCCTCTGTGCTAAGCTTCCAGTTCCTGCTCCTCCGCATGGAAACAGAAGGTCTCTACAATGTTTTTAGAAATTAAAAGCAAGTTAGGTTTTCTCTAGCCCTGTTCCTTGACAGAACAGCTTCAATCAAAATTTTCCAGAACCAGATGGTCTGAGGCAGATGCCCATCACAGAGGGGAAGAGAGAAGAAAACCTATGGGGGTGGGATGAATTCATCACACGACACTGAAACTGGCATCTTACAGTGAAAACTGCCTAGCTAGCACATTAATTAATTTTATACTTAATTTAGGCATATCTAAGTGAATTAAGAGCCAGATTAGTATTTTGGGAACAAATAACTTCCTATTACATTATGATCACAAATAACTTTTTACTATGTTAGGTACACTGCCCAGAGAAGCTGTGGATGCCCCATCCCTGGAGGGGTTCAAGGCCAGGCTGGATGAGGCTTTGGGCAACCTGGGCTACTGGGAGGTGTCCCTGCCCATGGCAGGGGGGTGGAACTGGATGATCTTAAAGTCTCTTCCAACCCAAACCATTCTATCATTCTATGATCACTTTTATAAGTACTTACATATCCAGTGATTTCAATATAAAAACACTTAAAATAAAAATTTTCTGATGTGTCTTGCAACTAAACAGGTTTCACTCTGGATATCACTTAACCTTCGACTTAAAAATATACCAGATATTGCTTGGAAACTGCTACCTCAGTTACTTAGTTAGATTTTGCAAAGACTAGTAAACATATGTAATGGAAGGGAGTTGAGCAACAAGGCTGGCAAATCAACACGCTGCCATTTCTAAAGCCAGCAGTGGGTGTATTTCCAAGCTGTAGCCTTGAGAGGTTGAACTGTGGCCAGCAGGAGCAGGGCAGGATTGTGCCCCTGGACTCGGCACTGGTGAGGCCGCACCTTGAATCCTGGGGTCAGTTTTGGGCCCCTCACCACAAGAAGGACATTGAGGGGCTGGAGCAGGTCCAGAGAAGGGCAACGGAGCTGGGGAAGGGTCTGGAGCACAGGGCTGACGAGGAGCGGCTGAGGGAGCTGGGGGGGGTCAGTCTGGAGAAGAGGAGGCTGAGAGGAGACCTCATCACTCTCTACAGCTGCCTGAAAGGAGGGGGCAGTGAGGGGGGTGCTGGGCTCTGCTCTGAAGGAACAAGTGATGGGACAAGAGGAAACGGCCTCTTGATGGTCCTTGAGGTCTTTTCCAACCTGAATGATTCTATGATTCTATGAACTGAACCAATTACTCTAATTAATATGCTAATGAATGCTTGATGCATTCATTAGACTTTTAGAAGCTAAACCATCCTACGGTTATGTATACATAACAACAATAAAATCTTACCATTTTTGTATGGTACTTTTGTCATTTACACAGAATAAAAGATGAGGGGACAATTTTCTCTTTCACAAGTTTTTCTACATTTCAATTTTCCTTCCCAAAAAAATTATCTAGCGTTATTTTATTTTCCTTGTAAAAACTAACTTTGGCTTTACAATAGTTTTTTGTTGGGCTCTTTCCTTTCCTAGCAAGTACTTGGTAGAGTTTGTGAAGTCTGCAGACTGGTGGTAAACTCATCACATGGCCCATCATCATTTGTGGAGGAAAATATAACATGGGCTTACTGGGTGCCATATAAACTTTTCTCAGGAAGCCACAAATGCCAGGCTTCAAGGCTGGCACTCAGCATGGAAAAAACCTATGTCCATTTTACAAAGAACGGGGACATTTCTTGGCTTGATCCCAATTTCAGTCTGGTTCATGTCAATGCTATTGATCATGTTTTGAAGTTGGTCACCTAACCTGCAACTTCAGGGCTTTTTTTCAAATATGCTAATTATGTCTCCAAACACCCCAGACACCGCTTCCTCTGGATGCTTAATACCAGCCAGAGACATTTCAATATTAAAGCCAGAGATCCTCTGCTGAATAGCACAGACTGATTCCTACAGAGTTTTTTTTATAGCACTCATATTCACTTTTTTCTCAGAATTGTAAAAACCAACAAACCCATTCCAAAGGACATTACCATTTGTCACCTGCACAGACCTACACGCTGGGAGTATCTTCATCGAAGACCCAGCTGACCAAAAGGAAGACACCAGTCCGTCACTGTGACCTCGGAGAAGCAGGGGAGCAGCAGTGAAGTGGTCAGCAAGGTGTTTCATCCTGCCACCGATGGATGCAGTAAAGAAGAATCTGAAGTGAAGCCAGCAAGGAGGCTTACTGCGCTGAGCACTTGCACTTTGTCCACACAACCAGACACGGAAGAACACACTATTAGAATCCTGTTTGCCTCCTTAAGAACACAGAAATCCCAAATTCAAGCGATAAGGCATTTTAAAGACGTCACATCACCCTGAAACATGCTTCCTGTCACATACCACTCCAGCACATCCCCATCCCAATGTCAACCTTCCATTTCTCCTCAAGTTCCTTCCCTTTTTGCTTTGCTGCAACGTTTTCTTCCATCCCTATATCGCATTTCATCAATCACCCCAACCTATATGAATAGCCTTTTGTGCCCTCTTGCCTGTCCATCCTACTATTCCCTCCACCACCTTTCCTCACAGCTGGCAGCAGATGCAGTCTGAACTGTCCATTGTAGAAGGCAACACACCTGCCAGCACAACTGAGACCTCAGCAAGACCAAACCACATATGCCTCCTAGCCACTGCTTCACACCTCTGGTTGACCAGCCAGATGTCCACGAAGTTGGTGAACCACAGAAAGGGACCTCACTGTTCATCAGGAACACAGTAAACACAAAAAATAGCCTTAAATAGTGCATCCAGGCTCTGGATCCCATATAGTGCATGCCTGACTCCCATGAAATCAATGATCATGACCCTAGAGACACAAAGATTATAAAATATATTACAGAAAAAGCAGCCTCTGCTTCCAAAGAACCAAGTAAGAAAGACATATTAGCAGACCATAACAAACAGGTTTAAAAAGAGAGCAACAAAAACAAACAAACAAACAAACAAAACAAACAAAACATGATTGATGTAAGATGCTGAAGCCCTAACACAAGGTATAATGGCAGCAAAAGTCAACTGCTCACAAGGATGTGGGACGTTAAACCTACATTGGGACAAGCCACAAGCGGGCTTCTAAGTGGAGATACATTTTTTGTACTTGATGTGGTGGAAAATAGGGATCCGGAGAGCAACACTTAAGCCAGAAAGCTGACAGACAAGTACAGATTTTCCTCAATGGAAAAGGAGAAAAAAGAGCTTGCAATATAATAAGTATACTTCTAGTACCTCCACATTATTAATCTTCATCACTGCTGCTGGCACTTTCTTCTCCTTCTCTATTTAGTACCATTTTCACTATAACCACCGTCCTGCAACGGCTGACACAATCTGGTGCTGACTATATCTGAGATATCTATAGCTTGGCCTGGGAAAACTATAAATGCAAGTCTTCCATCAGAGGACAGGTGTAATTTTTCAAAAACGCTATGCTGCAAAGAGTGCAAAAGCTGAAGGATGAAGTGTAGCATTCCTCCCTTTGAAGGAAAAACTCCACCAGACTTGCTCATTCCTGTAATTAAGACTATTATTGCCAATTCTGAGCAGAAAGCACAGCTCTGAGGCTTCCTTTCATCTTGTATGACAATGAAGACCCATCAAGCTCTCTAAAGCCCATTGTTTTGTTATTCTTCAAAGACTCTTTTCCGCTCTCTTACATCTCTCCCTGTGAGAAGCTCTTTGAGCTGCAAGATGCAACCAGAAAGCAAGTCGAGGTGCAACAGTCAGAACATCAAGTGGTTCCTTGCAGATGATAACAGGTACAGGCACTGGCTCAAAACCCGCCCTGGTGCCAGCCAGCTCGCTGGAGCTCAGACACCGCAAACCTTCGAGACTTCACGTCTCCAGTCCACACCCATAATTCAGAATTTCAGAGCAACTCTCAGATCTTCTTACTTTACACAAGAGTTGCAGATGCTCAGCACAATGACTCTAAGAAGAAAGCTACCTTTGAATGAAATGCCTTTGGTTATCATTTCAAGGCTGACAAATTTGAAGACAGCCTACCAAATGTCAAGCCTTTTTAGCCAAATGTCAAATAAATTTAGATTTTAATCTTAGAAATACTATTAATTTAATGACTAGAAATTGTGGTCATATAAAACCAGCCACTGTGACTCGCTATACCAGAACCCAGTCTCACTGTCTTCATACAAGAAACCAAAAACATTTTTCTGGCACAGATGAAAAGCCTCTCCAGGAAGAGAGGCTTAACTATTTAATAGAGAAAGCCAAAAGCCCTTTTATGAGAGTCTTCAAGACTCTCCTTCCATATAATGTTCCTGAAGAAGAGCACACTTGCACCTCGGGCAGCTTGTAGACCCAGTAGTTGAAGTTCACAGGGCTGGTAAGATCCCAGACCCCGCTCCCAGGGCTGTTTGTGGCTTTTAGCCCATCCTCCAATGCAAAACCAGCGCACAAGTCACGTAACGAGGGCTACAAAAAATTAGTATCAATGGGGATGGATGAGTGCCCACCCCTCAAGCCTAGACACTCTTAGTCCTTGTTTTCTGACCATTTGAGCAGACACCTCTTCCTGCACAGTCCAACTAAGGCGAGGAGGAGAGTGCTGATCCTACCAAAACTAACCCAGGAGCTAGGGAGTGCTCTGAAGATGGGAAATATGCACCAGGGGAACTCTGTCCCTTCCTGGGCACAAATTAAAAACTGGGCACAAAACTTCTGCATGGCATAATAGCCCCGCACAAGTCACCGCTTGGAGCACTGCTGCTGTTGATAACCAGAATTCTCCAGGTGACCATCCTCACCAAGTGCCGCCTGCTCAGAGGATCAGTCCCACATCAGATGGAACCTTTCACCCCCTTGTCCCAGCTGCAAACAGGTTTCAGAATGGGCTTCTGAAAGCACAGGCATCAGGATCTTCAGTTTTACATTAAGCAAAGTGGAAGGATGTCACAACTGGCACTGTAATTTAACACTGCTGATGCACACAGCATTTTAATAGGCATTTATTACGTTGATATAAATTCTTGCCAACATAAGATCAGGAATAAAGCAGGCTAATTGTTACAGGTCTGAGCCCAGTCTTCACTGCAAACTGGAATATATTTTGTGAGCACAAATACACAGCAAGCATGCCTCATCTTTTCTAACACTACAGCCCGTGAAGGACAGCACATTTGTGAGATCACTGGGTTCCCTTTACCTCAAGTGGGTGATGTTCCAGTGGGGAGTCTTCAAGTCCCAAACATGTCAGAGGTGGAAAGGGAAAGCAGTAATCCCATAACAACATAACCTTAATAGCACAACACTACTCCTCTATAGAAATTAATACAAACATGGGAAAATAAAGCCAAAAAGGTGAGCACTCGAAGTGAAATCAGAACTGGATCTTTCTCAAACACGTATCTCCTGCGTGCTCGACAATAACGGAGTCTTTAACCATCTGAACAGGAAAGTCAGAAAGCCTCTCTTTGCTCCCCAAATTTCTGTCTTAATCAGGATCTAAAGAAGCAGCCGCTCCAAAGCTAACTGGCAAATAAAACAGACACCGGTATTTTCAAAGCAAATTCCTGCAGGCTGTAGTCAAAACATCAGCAGCATAACCACAGTAAAAGGGCTGCTAAAGGAAGGAAACATGAGCAAGTTTCAAAGTCGTGTGTTTAAGGCTGACTGCACTGTACACATTACTCATATTTCATAACAGAAATGGCATAGCTATGAAAAACACTGCATAACTTCAAAACCATCCTAATTTCGATACTTAGGTGGGCTGCTGCATGCAATCCCATCATCTCACACCCAGTAGCATAAATATTCATAGTTGGAAGGGCTGAGGGGAAGCAATGTCAATAACCCTGCACACAGTACTGAGCTTTCACACTGACCAGGTCAGCACCGAGGCTGCAGGGCGTGCAGGGCTAACTTGCAAAATCTAACCATTCATCTCACTTAGCAGTATTCAAGCTGAGTACTTCCAATTGCTTCGTTCATAGAATTCCGTATCTGTTTCATTAAAAACAAATTGAAATAGCTTTGAAATACTGATGTTGGGAAGAATTTAGAAGGCTCATTTTCTCTTTGGGTACTTGGAGTATAATCATCTCTTGTGGTAAATGAGTACAGTACCTCAGGAAACAGGAGTTTCTACTCTTGTTTCGCATCTTATCAATAAAAGGCGACCAAAACCCAACCAAATTAGATCTATCATTTCTTTTTTAACTCAGTTCAGAAGTGCGTATTCATTCAGAATTTCAGATTTCAATTGACTTTTACAGATCTGAGAGTGCATAAAGGAAAAGTTTGAAAATTATCTTTCACATTTTGCAGTAGTCACAAAATTTTTATAGGTCCCTGTATCCATATTTTTTTCAACACCCAAAATTAGTGAAAGAAGGGATATGGAGTAAAACCAGAGACTTCTTAAAGTCTTCTCAATGGGATCATATATTAGAATATCTCATGTCTCCCAAACTATGACATCCTTTCTGCAGCTGAAGTCTGACGTTTGGCAGAACTTACAGGTAACTTCCTCAAATAAACAAAAATACAAGAGGAAAAAGTACCAAGGCAAACTAACCGGGGGTATGTGAGATTGGAGATTAAAAAATTAAAGCCTAAAATTTCTAGAAGGTACTGGTGGAGAAAGAGACGCATGCCTGCACTTGAGAAGTTCACTATGTCAAAAAAAGCCCAGAAAAAAAAACCAAAACGAAACACAAAATGCATGTGCTCAAAAGAAAGGGGCAATAAAATCCACACCTAACAGGTATTAATAGGCAGAGAACTCCAGAAAACAAAGGATGCCTTCCTTCCAGGTGGCAGTACATCATCACTCATCTTCCCAGCTTTGAAAGCCCGCTGGAGGCAGATCTACAGCACTGGTGAGGAAAAAAAGTAAAACTGTCACTGTATACATTATTTGCACCTCACTTCTACAAATCTCAGGGGAACTTACCCGTAACTACTTGAAACCCCAAATTATCCAGGCAAGGTCCTTCCCAGCAGCAACAGAAGCAGCAGCTCATACTTTCTAACTGTATTTCTTGTAGTGTGTACATAACTTTTTTTACAGATAAATAGTTTTAATTTAGATAGTCTTCAAGGCAGCCGGATGGAAAACCAGTATTGATTTCATGCCTGACTCCTTGCAATTCAGCACTTCAACCTAGGGAGCTAAAAAGGCAGACATCCCCCCCGCCTGTGGTTAAATACCGCAGCCTGCAGCACACGGGGTTTTCTCAGCGGAGGACGAAGGTGGTTAGGAGCAGGGCCATGCCTTGGCAAAGACCTACCACCCAAATGAAGGCACCACTGGAGCTGGTTGCTGTCAGGGAGACCACCACCAGGGCAGACCCCAGAGCAAACAGCAGAGAGGACACCTCTTCATAAAAAAAGATACCACCTCCGACTGAAAATTGTCGCCTGCTGGCAGACAGGGTTAAGTATTTTGTGTTTGAAGGTACGTGAAAGAACAGAGGAGTTCTCCTTCACATGCCCCAACCATCAGATGAAAGAGCCCGTAGAGGCTGTACTGGTGGGAACACGCCAGAATGCTTCCCACACTGGTTTGGGGTTTTGTTTTTGTAAACATCAGTGAAACTTACTGTAGCTTACAACTGAGAAAATGAAGATAGGAACAACGATAAGACAACAGAACAAAGCTAAATATAGGTATAGGTACCTGATGCTTTAGATAACCAGTGAGTCTCTTGAGTATTTGCACTAGAATTAAAACATTTGAAAATTAAACCTTCTCTCCAAGGCTACCTTTATTTTACGTTACAAAATTAATCCATTTAGTTCCTTATATAAAGTTCTTTAACACAAGGAGTACTATTAATTTGAAGAGACTCAAAATATTAAGCTGACAAGATACGAAACTATCTGTAAACACCTTCTTCTGCTTCCCTTAACTCTAAAATTTAAAACTCTGACTGTGACTAAAATAGGTGAGGGCAGTAACTTGGCATAATCATAAGCAATCGTTCAAGAAAAATATGATCTAATACTTGTAAAGTTATCTTGCAATCTGACTTACAAAATGAAGAAAACAAAGATATCATTCAGGTGAGTCAACGTTTTCATTACAGGCTGCCTATGCCAGTGAAAACTCAAGTGAAGGAGCATTGCAAAAGAACATGTTCTTGTAGAAATAAGTTACAAGGATGTAACTCGAAAAAGTCAAAGTAAGCGTGGTGTATAAAAGCTTATTCATTTCTTCGAACCTGTTCTTATTAGTAGAACACAGAAAGGGAAGACAGATGACAAATAAAAAGCTCTACAGAAGCCAAAACCCTACTGCAACAATCCACAGGTAACACAAAACTTCATTTAGAACTGATGCAAATATATCAAGCTTGGATATCGGGATGAATACATTTTAATGCCAAGCAATTCTGGCTAGAAATAACTTAAACCACACTGAAATGACTAATTTTTGGCTGATGTCATGTACCCCAGCCTTGCTATGCTCAAGCAGTTCACCACAGAGTGCTCCTGATCAAACACTGTTTAAATGACACATCAGAAAATACTTCACTCCCCTGAAAGTTTACAGCACCTAACCGAATATAAATTAAAAATTCTGGCTGCAACAGGCAGCAGCAATAAAAGAGACAAAGTGAACCCTTTTATTTTTCTTTTTTTTTTTTTTTTTTTTTTAAGAATATTAAACAGATCTGTGCATAAACATGTCTCTTTCCGGAAAATACCTTTAGATCAGAAAACTATTTTGAAGGTGCTGGGACATACAAATCAGGGAAGGCTGATTCAGGTTCCACATTGTGCATTTATCTACCATAAGTATTAGTGCTTATTAAGTTTATTAAGAACCCTATTATTAAGGAGCTTGTTAATTACTGGGGGTAACAAGCTCTTCTCATGCCATGGTGCCGTAGTAGGCGACTCAGGGACAATGGTGAAAAAATAAAATCAGCTATGAATGAATTCACTGAAAAATTATTTTCTATTCTTTGCACTCTGACTTCAGAAGATCAGAGACCCTAGGGCTATTTCCTTGCGAAAAATTAAATAGGGATTCAACACACACTCTAGAAAACTCTAAAAAACAGGCCTGAGTGGAAAAATCTAATTTTATTGCATAGCAGGTAACTGTGGATGACCTACTACGACAGCCACCATGCCATCAGCTATCCCTATGGAAGGATAATGGCTATCTTGAAAAAAAACTGTGTTAAACAAAAAACTGTGTTAAACAAAAAACTGTGTTAAACAAAAATTAGATTCATCACAAGAGATAAATTCCTTTACAACAGAGAGAAGATTCCATGTCATCAGAACAAAAACAACAATCTCTGTCCTATATCATATGTTCTGGAATATCCTTATTCATAAATTTAATTTAATCTTCCTTTTAAAAATGTTACAAAGTCCAGAATTTGGTTGTTGTGGGGGGTTTATGGCTCTTTCAGGGAAGTAATAAAATCACATAGCTCGTATTTTGACAGTGTATTTCTGGCAGTTAAGATAGCTGAAAATTCATCATCTCTGAAAAATGTACCTGCTAAAGAAAGAGCAGGAACGCCTAGTTTGCTCAATTATTTGGGGCTGGGGGTGGAAGAGCTGTGCATCTCCTAGGAGAATAACCTTCGCAACTGTTACAGCTGAAAGAAAAGCTTCCAGAAGATCAAAGCTTGTAACTCATCCTGAGCCATTTCTGCATATTGACATCAGCTAATAGCTGGGAGCTTATCAAACTGTTGGGTATTGTTTAGGTTTGGTTTTTTTAAAGAGTTTAACTATAAAAACAACATCAGGAGAAAAAGTAGAGGCAATCCCCACACCTCTGGCCCTCAGGTCGTCATCTCTAGAGAAACTGACTGCAGAAATTCAGGTCGACTCAAGACAATGCAAAAGCCACAAAAGTCCTTTACATGTCTGCGTGGTTTCCAGCAGCGAGAGCCCAGTCAGCTGGGTGACAAGGGACAACTCCAGAGGGTCACGACAGTGAGTACTTCACTGGACGCCACTCCAGTGTGCATGCAGCTCTCTCCTCCAGCTGCCAGCCATACAAAACACTGGCTTTGATCCATGGACACTCACATATGTGCTCAAAGGTTTTCCTTCCCATCACCATTGTCTTCACCGCCTTGGTTTGGAAAGGCTTAGTGCAGGGTGCGACCTGACTGCTTCTTTATCCCACTGTACACTCACCTCGTTCCTTTTACTAGCTCAGAACTTCAACATGACACAACGGAAAAGACGTGATGGAAAGCTACACACAATGCAGGCAAAACGGCGCTGGAAAAGAATTTATTTCTCTTTCTGCAGTTGATGACCTTCATCAAGAAAATAAGCAGCACTGAATACAGGAACCCCAGCAAGGACCTAACTAAAGCCAGAAATATCTGGAGAAGAAGAAAGAAATGGTGAACGGATATTTACAAAAAAGTTTGTGTAAACTGAACAGAAGTCTGAAACTTTAAGACTGGTAGAGCTTCCCAAGTATGACTGCATAGCAAAGAGACTTTCTTGCAGTTTTAGGAGTGCAATTGTATACAGCTGTACATAGGGATAGGATTGCCTTCGTACTATTCACTAACCTCGCTCAGTATCACAGCAAGCTTTGCGGTTCTCTTTTTCCTCATCACCAACATCAGATACAGTTCATCAATATCACACTAATATGGCTGGGTCTGAAATCTTCTGAGAAGTGTAAAATGAGCAAGCACCAAACAAAAAATGGAAGGAAATTGCTCTAGCAGTGAAAGAAAAATTCATCTTACAAGATCTCGTCCCTTCTCCTCTCTGCAGGTCCAGCACCTTTCCTTAGCACTGATTTTTCTAGATAACGGAAATGTGCATATTTAATCTCTACAATCTGTGGCTCTTATTCTTCTGAACTAGAGTAGGAGAAATGGAAGGAACAGTGGTAGCATAAAGCACAAGTTCAGGAATCAAAAACCTCTGCTAAAGCTAGCAATCATAAGCTGCAATCAAGAAAAGAATGAAGACCACGTGCGTGTCAGTCTCAAGAAGAAGCTGCTGTTACGAAGCCATCTGTGATGGGGGTCTTGGGCAAAGGCTATCCCAGGAAGAGAAAAAAACATACTATGAATGATCATCTTTCAATAAGCTGGAGACAGGTGACCTTTTCCTCTGAGAAACAGGGTTAAAAGAACAACACAACATTTAAACCAGTTGAAGAAAGAAAATCACCAAAAATTTTAAGCCCCATTTTCAACTATTCCAATACTTTCAAGCAGAGATGCTTCAGCAGACAATCAAGATGAGAGCTCACACCTTTCAGAGGCGCACACTCAGTGAAAATCATTGGCAAGAAAATGTAGTTTATTCACCAACATTTCTCCTTTGAATCGGCAGGGACACAACTGTCCCAAATACAGACTGGAAGAAACAGATTTCCCCAGCTCACAGCAAACAGACATCAAGCCTATCACACGTAATTACCTGCGGCATAATCACCAAGACGAGCAGACACCAATGAATTCCTGCATCAGTATTCTTTGGCATAGGAGTACGGTTGGATTTTGATGTCACGCAGCAGAGCTGCAGCCCAGTGTAAGAAAAGCTGGTGCCAGCAGAGGGAGGCAGTTGCTCTCCAGGACATGCACAGTAGGACGCCAACGAGTTTGTTTTTGTGGAAGTGAACTCACCCCTCGGCCATTGTGTAAATGTGTCTTTAAATCAAGCTGTAATTAGATTTTGCTGTATTTAACAAAACCCCTCTTGTTGCTCCTCTTTTCCAGCTTTAGACAGGAAAGAAATGTATTTGTGAAAGAAAAAAAGGAAAAAAGTTTATGCCTCTTGCCGGAGCATGTTCTGGCACGCATGCAAAAGGAAGCACAAAACATAAAAGCAGCTTACAGGACTCTCAATCTCCACGTTACACAGGAGCACAAAGATCTCTCAGCTGGTCCACTGTTAAGTGTCAGCTCCCTTCTATCAAGACTCTGCTTCACCACATTAACCTCGTTAAAAGCTACTCCCAGCCCAGCACTTGGAGTCCAGCTTTTCTTCATAAATTTCATTTACTTGGCAGAAAACACAAGTGGAAATCTCCCGCTAAAGACTCAGGCAAACTAAGACTGCCACGTATTCATTTTGGGACAGATCTTGCCTTTCCCTCTTATTTTAAGTATTTTGGCCACAGCATTCCCATTTTTAACCAAACAGCTTTTTTTTTTTTTTTTTGCTTGACTCCAAAACGTACGAAGAACTTTCCGGTGGTGGCGACTGCAGTGGATACAATGGCCAACTGGTGCAAGGAAGCTACGAGGACACGCCGAGGCCTCCCAGCAAGGTACCTGCTGATCTAAGAACAGAAAGTTTCTTCTCTTAATCTAGACGACCTTCCCAGTGAGCCAAACCTACTGATAACTATCTGGTCTTGCAAAAGTTTCAGATTCTTCAGAAGAACGGAAAAGAGACCAACTGCCAATTACTTCCATGCATGGAACCATCTCTTAGGTTTCATTAAGTTATTTACAGAAGTTACGCTTTTTTAGGAGACTCTGAAAAGTGTTTTCAAAACACTTTTTTTCAAGAACATACACTCCAATACCCTAATTCACTACAAATCTTCTGTTATGCTGCAAGTTTTAAGACACCTAAGGCTGGTTTAGATGACTCGACAGATAACCTCATTCTGAAGTCAGTTTGCAGTTTAATCTCTAAATGGAAAAGATCAAGGTAAAAACAAATATTGGCAGTAGATTACCATCCTACATCTGTAGGAGAATTCTTACATCTGTTTCTTTGAAATAGCCAACACTAGCTCTTCCTGAAGGCAGGATAATGAAGTTTGGTTCAGCCAAAATGACAATTCAAAAATTTTTATTATGTGCACAGGGTTTCTACTTCTGAAACTGTAAATCACCTGAGCAAAAGCTCACAAATATTCACAATTCTAATTCTTACTGTATCTCAAGTGATACCAAAAAAAAAAAAAAAAAAAAAAATTAAACATCCTCCATTAAAAAAATGCTAAATTTGCCATAACCAAAGAGACTATAGGTACACGTATTTCTCTCACCTTCTTTGATCAGTAGAAAATAAAGAGCTTTTTTTCCCAGAAGCCTGGAAATTGTCACAGTCTAGTCCCATGATCCACAACTGTGTGAGATATTATGATTATCAGTGTCTAACCAAGCCACCAACTGAGAAAAAAAAACTGGGTGAGAAATCCCCTAAGGCATGTAGCCAGTGGTATGGTGCCATAACTAGGAAGGGGAAGTTTATACACTAACTCCTGAAGTGGAAGCATACAATAGGATTAGCCTTATCTTATTTAAGTTTCTTAACAGCAAGACTCCATCCTCCTGACAGCATTCTGTTCCAGCAGACTCAAACTCCCCAGTAAGAGTCATTCTTAAAATAAAGCAGCAGCAGTTATGTTTGGCAGAGCTGGAACCGGGAGGACAACACAAACAGCCAAAACAGTTTATTCAGGTTTGACTCAAGAGGAAAAACTACATTTCAGGCTAGATAAAAATAAGACCAAACATACTCGGAGAAGCTTCAAGACTACCCTTTCTAGGTCATGCCCTGTAGTTTTTCCTGCTCTTCAATTCCCACATAGGAAGGTCAGATCATAAAGTTGCTTCCACTGTGGCATTTCAGTTCAGAGTATTCACCACATAATAATTAGTGCCTTTCTTCTCATCACTTACATACTGTTTTACTAGTCTGAGAATGTTATTTGTATTTATTTCTGAGAAGCTTTTCTCAATTCCTCCCAAGTACCAGCACACTAAGCGTAGCTATCTCATGCTCCATGAACTTCAGTGCAAACGCTGTAAGCGTTTCTTTCCTTCTTAACAACTTCATCAGAGTGTTTATATGGGAATACAGTGCTGGTACTGTAACCCTGCAAAGCAAATATGCTGTAGTAAATGTAAGCTTTATTCAAAGTGCAGCTTTAGAAGTGTTTACGGCGTACTCCAGCCTGGACTGCCAGTGCCAGCGCAGCGAAAAAGGCAAAAAGAAAACTAAAATGACAGACCTTTCGTGCTAAGAAGAATTTTGGAACAGTCAAACTGAAAACCTATGGGCTAAACACATTGCCAAAAAATGTGTCAGCCTGTTTGTTGAAGTCAGCTACATTTCAGTTCTAGATAGTCTGAGGAGAAATGGTTGAATATTGGAAAAAACAAAACAAAACAAAAAGAAAAATATGCATCTTTCTTCTCCTGAAGATCTGTGTGTTGTTCCTTTCAACACTCTTCCTTGAAAGAGTATTGGGGGGCAGTACCTCTCCTAATTTGATATTCTGCAACACCAGACAAAATGTGCAAAATTACAGCCAGGGAGAAATTTATGACTACACAAAAACTAAAAGATCCAGATTTGTCACTGTGACTACGTGATGCTAACACTGAGGCATTTTGTCTGCCTTCAGAATGCATTTCAGAAAATAAATTTCAGCTATTCAAGATTTCTGGGCAATATCTAATATCCAAAATCTCTACTATGTCTAAGTTAGCAGCTACTGGATATAAAAGGCTTTTATGTTTATGTGGAACAAAATAACCACACCATCACTGTATGCTCTCCCACACTGCTATCAAAAAGTATTTTGTAGCAGAATATACATTCAATATATCTTAAAAATTCAGTATTTGTACTATGAATACAACTATTCAAGAGTTTGAAAATTTACAAAATTGTTTTAAAGAATGTTTGAAACTGTACTGAAATTCAGGCCTGGAAATCTGTTGTTTTCACTGTTTTCCTCCAGATAAGCAAAATCATTAATATTTGTAATTCGGATTCACATACTCCTCTATCAAATCTCACGTGGTAGCCTTTTCAAAGAAAATAATGCAGCTATCAGCAACACTACTCTCCATCTTTACTGTATTTGTTATCACCTTCTCTGGACTCTCCAGAAAAAAAAAAAAAAAAAAAGGTCCAAAACCCTCCAACTCCAGTCTCTCATCCAGCTCAAATCCCCATCTTCCTCTTTGCTAACCCACCGCATCCCAAGCAATCCCTGCAAAAAGCACCTCAATTCCTCTGCATCGTCTCAAGCTATGTATTCACCGTCCAATTGCTGAGTATATGGGAGAGAAGAATGGTTAGAGAATAAAGAAACCTGGATTAAAAGTACTCGAGAAATGGAAATAGAAATTACCTTTTTATAAAAAGATGAAATGTCCTTCTGGCAAGCTAGTGGGCAAGTATCGAGCCACGATTTCCTTCAGGTAGAAGTTAGCACAAGCAGCACGCAGCCCACCAGCGAGGGGCTTCCCAAGGAAATACAGCACTTGGGGGACAAGCAGTGCTAGGGACCCCATCGTAAGGGCTATTTCAGAAAAGAATTTCTGCCAGAAGTGAAGTGCTTCAGCAAGACTGAATCCCACTAAGGAAGAAAGGAGAGAAACACCACCAGCCTCTTATAGTGAAGAGCTTAAATAAAGTCAAAGCTCTGAGTGGGGGCAGAGGGGAACAGGAAAGGAACCAAATGCATAAACGTTGGTGGACTATTAACACCTACACTGTTGGTTTCGCTTCTTCATAAAAAATATAGTTCTATTCTAAAAATCTTTTCTTTTGACTGAGCCAAAACACTGTTGCATGTTACCTTCTCTAGCAGGAGAAAATGGAAGAACATTTGTTGTTCAGAGCTGTCTCTCCGCAAAGCAAAAAATTATTATGCTAGCCCTTAACACTCTCATTGAATGAAAGCCTGTTTTTTGGTTTTGCCTTTTTTTGTTTGTTTGTTTTTGAAGGAAAAAAGACTCCACTGAAAGGCACGCATGGCATGCACACAGAGCTGCTTTTGCTGCTATCACTACAACAGAGCTGAGTACTTCAATCCAAGAAATGCAGAAAACAACTGAACAATTTGAAAAAAAAAATAATAAGCAGACTGAACTTGCTGTTTTGAAACTCCAATCTAGTATTAATGGCAATAAAGCAGAGGAAAGCCATGAATACAATCCAACACCACAGTATCTCGGAGATCCAGCGATGCCTGAACAAATCGAAATCATCAGGTTTTGGTTTGCGGTACAGAAGCTTTCATTCGAACGCAGCTGGGTCACAGTCAGCCAGCCAGCTCCCACAGCAGCACCTTCGAGCTGTATGGATTTCTGGGGAAGAAAGACACCGTAAATCTGCTTGAGCAGCATTGCGTCATTCTTTTGGTTGGCTTGAAGAAGTAAATTAAACGTTTTCCATTAGTATGGGAAAAAAAAATGCTATGCAATTTTGTTTTTATTTCGACTACAGTCTCGAGTTACGGAACGCTTTAGCTAACTCTGCGGCAAGGACTGCATGTTTCGTGTTTGTAGAGCCAGCAATTCGAGCTTATATGAAACCAGATGTGTGCGCTGCACGGTTCCCAGGGCTGGGGGGTTTTTTAAAAAAAAAGTTGCTGTCAATTAAAAAAAAGAGCCTGC
This sequence comes from Pterocles gutturalis, assembly GCF_000699245.1. Classification (NCBI taxonomy): domain Eukaryota; kingdom Metazoa; phylum Chordata; class Aves; order Pterocliformes; family Pteroclidae; genus Pterocles; species Pterocles gutturalis. Next base: position 31,593 of record NW_010105535.1, on the reverse strand, counting down.
TTTTCAGTCAAATCACAGAATACACTGAAGCAAAAAACCAACCCACTCTTGCAAGGAAGAGAGGAAAGGGGGAGAGCAACGAGGGTGGGAGGAGAGAACTTTAAGGGAATAAAAACCACACACATAGGGCAGCGTATGCGCAACGCTATAGTACAACAAAGAGCAGCACAGTTCTGAGAAGCAATGAGCATGACATTACTTGAAGTAACAAGAACTCCTTGATCAATTATTCATATCATTTACAACAACAGTTACAGCTGCATCAATGAAAGAAAGAATCTAGGACAAATATAAAAATCTTCACAGCTACGAAGTGCCCTTGATTTTCACCAGAACATTTGGCTGGCTGATATCATGTGTTTCTGGTTAGCGATACATCGCTCCAACAAAGGGAAACAGGAGACAGAAAGGCACAGAACAAGCTGCCTTGCTGGAAGCAGTGACAGCACTGGAGGCTGCCTGTCAGTCCTGGACACTGAGCATCCCCAAGAGCTGACAGTGCCTCACACTGCTGTGCGGGAATCCCAGCCACCACCCCCCACTTCAGTACATGCATGCATCCCATGGGATTATGCAAATACCTTCTATTCTCAACGTGTAAAATTGTACTTTAAAATTACATTCAGAAGAAATACTCTTTTTTTTAGTGCACGGTTATCTCAACTTTTATGGTTTCAGGTACTCCTAAGTCATGGGGTCCCCATCCCTGGAGGGGTTCAAGAAACGTGGGGATGTGGTGCTTGGGGACATGGGTTAGTGGGTTGGGTGGGGTTGGGTTGATGGTTGGACTTGATGATCCTGGAGGTCTTTTCCAACCTTAATGATTCTATGATTCTAAGGTAAATGTAACAAAGGGAAACAGTAAGGAGAGAAATATTTAGGGATTGGGGTTTTTCCCCTCCAGTTTGAAATCATGCTGTAACCATCACCAGGTTTTCTGCTCTGCCAGGGTTCCGATACAGCATCCTCAATGGTTTAGGATAACCTTACCAGGGGACTGAAGAAACACCACTGAAATGGAACGGAAAAAAGCGAGAACCAGAGAGAAAGGGACTAACTGTGCTTGGTGGTCTTACTCCCAGGCATGGACAGCAAACAATAATGGAAGGTTATGGGATGAAACGCTGATCATGCTAACGGGAAGACTCATGCCAGTTTTGATTTTACTCTGCTGCTGTTAGGACAGTGAACTTTGGTCTAGTTTGGAGCCCTAATTCCAGTCTAAATTAGAAAGATCAATAAAGGATTAACAAGAATAAGCTGAAATTCTTCTCTGACAAATCAAGGAATGTTTATCTGAGGAACCTTCCAACTGTGAAGTTAACACCTTGCAACAGCTATTTAAAAAAAAAAAAAAAAAGCAGAAGTTGGCAGACCTCTAGAAAGACCTACACTGAATCTTGAAGAAAATCTGCGGAAAAAGTTTCCACTGCTACTCACTTTTTTCAGCTAACTCTCTACCCAAGATTCAATTAATCTTGTCAGTATGAAGGAAAGGTTCTGAATATATCTTCAAAACATTCAAAATCCTGGCTATCTAACAAACCCGTAGTATAGACCAACCTCCCAGAGCAGAGTGCCCGGGTCTGTAGCGCTGACAGGTTCAACAAAGTTCTTGGGGTCACATTTCTTTTTCATCCATCAGCATTTATCCTTTACAAGCAAGAATGAGTTCTGGATGACCATACCAAGAAATAACTATAGTGCTAGCAAACAGAAACTCACCAGATGCAAACCTCATTTTCCTCCTGTCGCTGAAGACATCTGAGAGCATTTCCATATTTTTGTGGCCACTCAAAGCAAGCAATGAATGCAGCAGTTAAAGTGGGATACGTTTTTAAAAACAGAGCATGCTGTAGAGCTCCAAAACAGCCTGTTCCCTTGTCAACAAAGAACTGTGGATATATCTTTCTACTAATATTATGAGGAATTACTTCTGGCTGTAACCTACAATGCACTACGTTGTTTTTTCTCCCCTCCTCCAGCATTTGTTAGGACAACATTTGTACCAGGTAGCAGGAGAAAGCTCAGAGATGTGTTTTATTTAGTAAGAAGATAAATCCTTATTTTTAAAATTGTATCAGCCACTTCAATGCTCTTGAAAAATGGATCTCTTTACCTTAATGTAAGATTTCTGAGCTCCTGCTAAGGCTGCCTGGTGCCCTGGGAGGTCATCCCCGTTAGCAGAGGTCTCCGGGGGGAGGCAGGTCTCTTCACCCTGGGGCTCCCAGAGGCTCCTTGCAGCAGTGCCTGCAGACACAGTAACAGGGAAGGAAGGCATTCAGCTTCATCACGGGTCCAAGACACAGTTTTAGGACGAGCAACAAGCATCCTTTCAGGTCGAATATTTTGGCTTAAACAACATACATTTCTGAAATCATAAATGTATGTCTTCTTTCAGAGATTGAAAGGCTGTGGAGAGGTGGTTAGTGATACCAAACAAGCATTTGGTCAGCTGTAGATGTTCTCTAGCATCAGTACTGCTAGTCCTAACAGCACAACGCCAAGCTCGGAAAGTTAACAGCTGACCTACAGGAACATTCTGAGTTCTTCTCACGTCGTTATTTTCTCCATCCTGAAACTGCTCAGAGACACGCTTTGTGCCCATTGCTCTGAAGCATCCCCAAGTGGTGGGACATTGTCTTCTCAGGGGTGTCACAGAGCACTGTGCCACTGCAGGTGGGAAACCCAGCCTGCAAAGCACCTTACCTCCCTGCTCGTGACCCCCACCCACCTGACCAAGCAGCTTTTATTAAATACACACTCCAGAACGCTGGCTTTTGCTCAGAAAAATTCAAAATAAAAATCCTTAAACTCCACCATCGGAAGGGAAGGATAACAAGACTGCCTTCCTGAAATGAATGCAATTCACCGCTGCTTCTCACAGCAAAAGAGCCATACAGAATTTAGTAGGTTACAAGATGTGACCTACATCTCTGTTGAGGTTTACGTTCTTTTTCTTAACGTGCCTCCTGAGGTTAAGATCATCTCTGATCATAATACTCTAAAAAGAAAAGTACTTGGGTACCTGGGACGTCTGGGGTTTGGTTTTCCCTGGGTGCTCAAGCACCCTTGCTGGCACAAGCAGAAGGCACAGCAGCATCTTTTAAGCAAGCATTTCTGAGCAGTTTCAAGTTATTTTAATTTCCTAATCACTTATTCACTCTAGAAACAGGAGAGTAATCAGGTTATAGACCATGTGATGAGACATGGGGTTCCTTTAACAAAAATCTCACAAATACTTGCAGAAATGGTTTAAGCACAAATTCAAGAAGACAGCTGTCCTGTACAGTTAACACACCAAACAGGCAGCAGTCTTTGTCAGATATCAATTACTTTGGGTTTCCCCACTCCCAGTCTTAGGGGAATCTGCCTGAGTTTGAGTCCTGACACTAATACACCTAAGATAAGGGTTCATCTGTGTTGGGTGGGTGGATGGAGCTTGGTCTTGGAGACTGGCTGCCTTTGGAACAGTGGTACAGCAGAAACGAGCAACAACAAAGGGATTTCAGAGACAGATGGGCACCTTCATGTAAGCACTTAGAAATTAGAAAAAAATAACAAGACGACAAGAAGAAGATGAGGGCGTAAGCATATTCAGAGTGACATAGCTATTCAGTTACTATGAGACTACTGTAGTATTCTTATTCTGGTATTTGGTAAAAGAAAAAAAAAACCGACAGCATTTTAAAAACATGGGAAGAAAAAAAGAAGAGATGTTTTCCAACCTTGCCTTGTTTAGTACTACAACAAAGCCCAACAACAGATTACCAACCAAAGTCACACTCTGGTATTATTACAAATTCTTCTTATATTCCAAATTACTGTATTTTAAGAAGTAACTCTGAACGGACACTGATCTGAGTCTCAAAACTAAAGCAACTTTGCGAGCAAAAACATGGCAGCAACTCACAGTTTAAGATCCCTGTAAGTTCCTATTCAAGTCAGAGGGAAAAAAGGGAACTTGGCCATCACTTGCAGATAGTAAATCTTTACAGGTGGGTTTCTTCATCAATGGCTTGAACAAGCTCAAGTACAAGCACTTTTACCTTCAGGTTGAGTGACAATTTTTACAGCTATCAACTGGTCAGGACAGAAGACGACACCCCCAAAATCCTTAGCAGGCTGCTAGATGTATGGCTTAAAAAGAAAAACTTGGGACAAAATACTGCAGAAAAGAAAAGGTTTGTGTCCTTTTGTGCAGGAAAATACTCAGTTTCCGAAATTCCTCTGCTTCTGCCCTGGTGAAATTGGAGTCCCTTGCTTTCAGCTTCTCCGTTAAGTTGTGGTTTAGAGTCTGCAAAGAATAACACGTTGTAGCTCCCAAATTTACATCTGGTGCTCGTAATATTACCAGTCTCCTAAGGGAAATAAATATCACCAAGCTGAATATATTAATGTTTAACAAATAAAGTACATGTGCCCAAACAAATACATAATATATTCAAGGAGCTGCACAGTTATCAGTCAGCTTCTCTGAGGCACTCAGAACTACATTTCAAAAATATTTTTATGAAACTGTTTTGTATTTATAGACTACATCCTGAGTTTCAGCCTCTACCCAACAAGCTGGAGCCTTTTATGACACACGTCGTTTCCTGCTTCACTGCCCAGTATCAACAAGTCTTTAGGCTTTCTTTCTAAAAAGAGTTTTCACCTTCACTTGCTATGTTCTTCCCCTCTTTCATTCTCTTGCTAAGTGCGAAATCAAAGTTTTAGTACCTACAAAAATACACATCTCAAGGAAAAGAAGCCAAACCTAATTCCGAAGGATCTGTGAATGAATGAATGGGCTTCGTATTCTAACCATCCCAGTGGCACCGACGTAAACCTTCAAACCTCCCTCAAGTCTACCCTGAGGTTTCCATAATCCAAACTAAAGTCTTTAAAAATGTAGGATTTCTTGACAAAGAAATAAGCTGATGTGGAAACTCAGCAGCAGCCGATTAAGGATTTGATAACTTGATGCTCTGATATAGCGTTACCTTAATCGCTGTCACTGGGGAGAAGCGAAATCAGGAAACTGAAACTGGGCAGCTGGAAGTATCCAGCTACTCCAATAAGTCAGATATACTTTCTGTGCCAAAAGAGATATGAACGCTTTCTGCAGCCAAACAAAGTACAGATCCCGAGAGAGAATAAAGTTCTTTAACCAAGCAGAAGAGGTACAGATCTCAGCCACACACATAACTAGAAACAAGGAAATATTTACCAATGGATATTGGGCCAAAAATATTCAATCGGTTTAATGTACACCCTGAATTTTCACAGGCAGGAGGTGCCGAGTCACTGCTCTCACATCTCCATAGCTTTCAAGTAAGAAGCTCCCACAAAACAAACTAGAAGGTGTAGTAAATTCAGTGAACACAATTTTCAGAAACATTAAGTTTTGTTAGGAAGGGTCCATATCCACTAATTCCAGCAGTTTCTACCCCTGTAGACAGACATGTTTGCATTAAAAACAACAATAAAACTAAGCTGTAATCTGCTCACTCACTGAGCATTAAACTCCTGAAAAGATGGAGGAATCAAATTAAAGAATCCAGAAAAATCAGAAATCATTCTTCCTGCAATTAACCTTAACATTTCACACAGTGTTACGGCAAGTACTACTCTATATTACCTTTGCTGGCAAATAAATATTGGAGGTTTTACTTCTGAGATACTAAACTTTCACATTTGCTGTGGTTAAAAAAAATTTACCCCAACTTAGACCAAGAATAATAAATTTCATCCCAAAGTAAGAAACCTATAAGAAACTAAGAAGCGCCTTGCTCACCACCAAGTTTGGTGAAAATACTGTGAATTTTCCCAAGCAAGAGTTATATCAACTGGAAAACCAGAAGGCAGCAACGTCTTTAAAAATCTCACAGTTTCACCACCACTATTCTTGCAGCTGTGAGCATCTCACTAGAAGCCTGGATCAGCACAGCTATCCCTCCACCGTATACTGTGAGGGACAGTTCCAGCACAGAGATACTCGCTTTTCTCCTCTCCAGGACTGAGGGTTTCATTTCAGGTTTGTATCAGTTACGTATTAAGCACTCTACGTCCACACATCAGGTACAGACAAGTTGGCATTTTATGATCCACATGCATGTTACCACATTTATCAGGAAAAGAAAACAAGAGTCCTTAATGCAATCCTATGATTACTGATCAAATCAGAGCTTCTGTCCTTCCAGCCTTCCTCACTGGCCTTCTCACAAAGGCAAATGATAAAATATGCATTTATTGTAGGATCTTTTTAATGGAAGTCTAGTACTTTCATGGAATGCATCACAAATAGTCAAAAAAGTATAATAGAAGAAAAAAAAAAAGGAATACAGAAAAACAGGTTGCTGCCTGGTTCTATAGGATGGGTTTTCTTTTTCTAGAGTTAAAAAAAATGAATGAAAATAAGAATAGACATAATGATGGAAATGATTCGAGTTCTTAAGCATCAGTGGGCAGCCCAGTTAAACAGGACTCCAAAGATGAGTAAAAAGAGATGGCATGTCTCTTGAGGAAGAAATAGTCGTGGAGGGCAATGGAAGACAGGGAAATGGCAGTACTTGAACAAAGCCACAGGATGGATGGACCTGATGGGTTTCCATCTTACCGTGCACCTGCGGAACAACAGTCAGATGCCAAGCAAATTAATGACAAGAAAAAAGCAGTCAGAGTTAAGTTTGCTAAGACAAACAGCAAACATGGATAGTTATCAAAAAGGATGGACACAACGGAGAACCGTTCCTTCCAGAAACTCCACTGAAAAGCAGCAGATGATTGAAAGCTCTCCCCAGGTGAAAGCACAAAAACAGGTACCGACTGAAAACTGCAACCGGGAATTCACGCACCGAGTTTATACGCTAATGTACAATCTTTTACCTCTTCAGGCTCTGTGAATACACACCTCTTGCAAAGGGGCTTGAAAGAAGAAAACCTGTATACTTGTGAATGTTCCTGGGTTCGGGGATGACGGCTGAGCCAAGAGTTGACAGACAGGGTGTGAAACAGTAAGTGAAAGGAGGGATATAACGAAAAGCAAGTATAATGATCCAAGTGACGAGAGAAGATAGGCTTAAAAAGGGGCCTGATACCACAATTTATTTCAAGAAAATAGGACTAGGAAATTCAATTAGAATAAAGTTTCTTAGATTTTCCCCATGAAAGGAAATAGACAAATACAAGGCTGCCTTATTACTACAAACATTAGGGAGAACCATAAAATAGGGAATGGATGTTGAAATAAAGACAAAAGAACAGACCCTTTGTAAGAGTTTCTGGTGACTCTCTAGCAGTCAAAAAAAAAGTCAATTAAGCTCCTAAAAAGGGCATCATTAAAGTAATTCAGAATCACTCATCCAGGGATACCAATATATGTAATCCAATGAGATTCATGTCTTGGAGGTCTTGAAAATGGTTTAAGACTTGGACACAGCCCTAGAGATTCCCATTTATAAAAACCAGTGTACTCTGAGTCTTTATTGATGATCCAGGGAACACGTCAGCATACACCACCTTAAAGAGTTATGTCCAAAATATAACGCTTTCTGAACGACAGCCTGGGCATAACACCTGAACTAAACCAACTTCTGAACTGTCCTTTCTTTCAGTGTGCAATGTAGCTTTATCCATTTTTCATAGTCTCCATGGAAGCACAACCACTTTGTAGTTCATGAGATGCAAGCTAAGTAATTGGTTTGACTTTGGAACAGACGTCAGGAGCAACCACGTGCTATTGCCGTCTCTGCCTGCTATTTGGGTGAAATCTTAAGACAAGACATTCATGAAAATATACATGAGAGTAATTATAAACAGCTGAAGAGGGACTCACATCTGTTACACTACCCTGTCTTCATTCTCACAACAAACTTCCCTAAAATCAGCAGCACTTAATGGGTAGAGCTGGAACTCTATTAAGCATCAGAAAAGTATGGAACTGAAGGCAGGAACTATGCATGAGACAGAGTTTAGACCTGACAAGGGTGACACCTCTCTGGCTCTTCATAGTGGCACCATTATCATTTTAAGAAAGATACTCTGCAACCCACAGATACTTTCAAAAGTCTTTGCAACATCAAAGTTAGACAAAAGGTACTTAATGTCTTCAACAGATTTGGACTCATGATTGTTTTTGTTGCAAATCCAGACACAGTTGGAGAGGTAGGATTTTTATGCAAATTATAAAGCAAATTTGCTGTAATCTTCTCCTCATCTTGTTATATCCACATAGGACAAGCTGTGCAAGAGACATGGGAATCCTAAGTCTTCTATCGCGGCACTGAACCACCCCAGGAGATGTGTTGGTGCTCCCTTGGGTATGACCAAGGGACAATAACCCACAGCTCTCAGGTTTTCGGGAGTTGTGAGTTGACCCTGGCTAGACACGAGGTGCTCACCAAAGCCACTCTATCGCTCCCCTCCTCAGCTGGAAGCGGGAGAGAAAATATAATGAAAGGCTCATGGGTCGAGATAAAGACAGGGAGAGATCACTCACCAACTACTGTCACAAACACAGCCTTGACTTGGGGAAAATTAATTCAATTTATTACCAATCAAATCAGAGTAGGATAATGAGATCTAAAACTCAACCTTAAAAACACATCCCCCCACCCCTCCCTTCTTCCCCGGTTTAACTTTACTCCTGATTTTCTCTACCTCCTCCCCCTCAGTGGTGTAGGGGGATGGGAACACAGGTTGCAGTCAGTTTATCCCACATTGTCTCTGCTGCTCCCTCCTCCTCACTGGGAGGGCTCCTCACACTCTTCCCTGCTCCAGCGTGGGGTCCCTCCCACGGAGACAGTCCTCCACAAATTTCTCCAACTTGAGTCCTTCACACAGGCTGCAGTTCTTCACAAACTGCTCCAGCGTGGGTCCCCCGTGGGGTCACAACTCCTGCCAGCAAACCTGCTCCAGCCTGGGCTTCGCTCTCCATGGGTCCACAGGTACTACCAGAAGCTTGGTCCAGCGCAGGCTTCCCACAGGGTCACAGCCTCCTTTGGGCATGCACCCACTCCACCTGCGGGTTTCAGGTCACCTTTGCTCACTGGCCAACCCAACAAGAACTGAACTTACAACACAAGCTTGGGAACTAGAATGAGTACAAATTATTAATAATGAGACATCTGCAAACACAGAGAACAAAAAACAACACCACAAGAACACACCAAAAAACCCAGTTCTGCACTCCAGAAGAAATAAGCAACTGGCAGAAGGAGTCAGCTGAGGGAAACAGTCATCGATTTATCGTTTCATTAGGCACAACTGAAGTACAGATGGACATTATAGCCTGTAAAGGCAAATCTTCCTGTGGCCTGAAAGACTCTCCAGCTCATACTTCTCCATGCAAGTTTCCAAGTAAACAATTTTCATCAGCAAATTATTAAAACCCCAAAGTAACAAGAATTTAGTTTAATCTATACTCGAGGACAGCCACTTGCTTACCCTGCCTCACACCCAGACTGTGCAATTCTCTCTTCACAATTCAGTATAACCAGGAAGACTAACTTGGTTTCTAGTTGTTCAGCTGTATTTGTTTCTCTTCTGATGTTTTACAGCTTGAGGAGGAAAGGATACAGACAGGTGAACTCAGTTTTTACACTTTAAATCAGTCAACAGATTAAATGTTAGCAATAAGAGGCATGAAACAGATATATTGCCCATGATAGGAAACACTAATTCTACAATCAGGTTTCAAAAAAACCCTACAGCCCACCTTGCTGGGAATAAGACACACAAAGCTTTGACTTGGGGCCAAACATGCAAAGAGGACATAAATCAGAGATTAATTCTAACACTTACTTATTAAAGCATGACTGTTGTTTATTAAATCTATCTAATATTGGACTGCAAAAAAAAACCTACAAGCAGTTTAATGCATCCTTTTGTGACCTGTTTCAATATTTCACTATCATCATAGATAGGAACAGTAAAACAGAATTACACTGTCAGAAAAAACAGTGCTGGGTATGGGATATCAATGGTCCAGCTTCAGTGAGGCTGTGGAAGTAGTCCTTGCATCACACTCGGTGACACCCGGAGATGGGACATCTTACCAAAAGCCTTCCTCCCTGGAACATCAGAAGGGCAGCTCACCCTCAGGCCATGGGCTCAGCGCTTCGGACAATCCAGCAGATGTTCACAAAAGCGGGAATTAAGTACAGCATGCTAGCTCTGCAAACTCTACCATCATCAGAGGCATTTAATAATTAAATTCTTAGAGAAATTCTATTGATGCAGCTCTAGCTTAGAAACAGGCCACTTCAGGCAACTCCACACACAAGTGAAAAGGACATAAGATCCCACGATTTCTTACTTTTCTTTGTTTAAAGCTAGTTATCAAAATCTGGTTACGGGTTAAAAGATTTTCATGAAAATACAAATTATTACTACTCAGGATTTCAGCGCAGCGCCACAGCACGTCGGCACCCCCGTACCCCAGAGCAAGTGAACCCAGGCAACTGCTCTGCTCCAAGCAGCGGGACGCTGGCAAACACAGGCAAGGGGCCAGCAGCCAAACCAACTACTAACACTAAGAGCAGGATAAATCAACAGTTTGAATCAGAAGGTTTTACACTTCCTTTCTAAGAACTTAGGCACTTATTGCTTCTTTTATAAACATTTATCAACCTTGTATCAAGTCCCTGTGGTAAGGCATTAAAGTGGCAATAGCTGCAGAACTCAAACTTTTGACATTTTTATTTATAAGAAAAGTGTCAAGTAGGATGTGAAGCAGTTGCACCATATCACCAGATGCAGGATGAAAAGCCACAGACAGGCAACAGGGCTTTCCATGGGCTGCCACATGCATAGCCTTCCTCTGACAACTCCTACCCTCATCTAACAGCACTGAGGTCAGGGAGGAAGGAAAGAGCATACAGTATTTTTTTAAAAAGCTTTCAAAATAGGAACAGAATTCATAAAGTAGATAGTTATTCCACAGCAGCAGTCAGAAAGGAAGAGAAAGGATGTGCAGGAGGTTGTAACCTGCCTGGTGCACTCTTTGTACCCTGAAGCCAAAGGGCAGCTGAGAGCTCACCTCACCCTGTCACTCATTCCGCCACCACCTAGCAACGCTTTTGGAATTAACAGAGATGGACCACTAACACTTGTACTAGCTAAACTGGAATTTCAAATGATCCCACAGCTAAGAAAGCAATGCTGTCATTTGGGTTACAAAAAGATCTCCAAAAATACATGCAACACTTTTGTCTATCAAAATATGCCTTATATGCCCTCACTGGAGGCACTCACATATCCCTATTGATGGGTATTTTTATTATTCCATCAGACTAATAAAATGTCAATATGGTATTCTGCCTTGGAAAAGTTGATAACATTTGCTGTATCAGATATGCTGATGTTCCTGCAGAAAATTGTGTCCAAGTTATCTACAAAGATAGGCACCCAAATCCAGACACTGAATTTGAACACTCTGAATTGTAAGCTCAAATATACAAGGCATATAAGAAGGTGCTTGTTTAAAATACAAAATTAAGTATCAAAAGCACTAAAAAAAAAAAAAAAAGAACAAACTTTAAAATGAAGTCCAACATTTAAAGAGATTTCTGTCTTGATCTTTATGGCAGTGCTGTCCTTTCTACTGCTACATTTTCATACTGTACAAACAACACATTTAAGTTTCCAGTTATTATGTTTATGTGCTAATAAAAAAAGAGATAAATTTTCAGAGGCTTGTCTCCTGAAACCCTGCTGAAGGGTTTCATACGATGCAATTCAAGCAGAACATGTTTCAATTTGCTTGCCACAGAACAGGGAATTATTATTTTATTACACTTCAAAGAAAAAGCAGTACAGCAGAAGTTACCATTTGGTCACTAACTACACAAGTTACAATTAAAAATGTGGTATGTGAACAGAATTTGATAAGTATACTTAAAATACATTTTTCTCTCCTGTGTTTTAAGTTTTTAATGATCTTGATGATCTTTGCTCATTTTACATGCAAATACCCTGACTATACAAGTTAACTTTTCAATCCAGCAAATTTCAAGTGATTTTCCACATACAAAGAATTGTTGGGAACAAACTTTCTTTGTATTGTCACCTCTGTAGCACTTAGGCTGCATAGCAATTTATTCAGGATCTCATCATTTAGTCCTGTGTGGGTGTCAACTGACTTGCTTCAAAGCCTGCTTCCCATCTACAGTAGTTAGTCAAGAAGATGCAATTAGATTAGTCACACAGGCTGAATACGATGTCTGAGGCACATCTCACTTTGGGAAGTTAGGACCTGCAGCTCCACGCATTTGAAGAATTCCCCTGAAAGGGATAAATATAATTCACCTTGTATAAATATAATGCATCTTGTCTTTTGTCAGCAAAACAAAACCAAGTTATGCAGTGCAGGTATCTGTCACTGGCAGGTCCTGCAGCAGCAGATCGTCCTGCCCTCCTCTCACATCCACAAGATCTTGGGGAAGAACAAGAGAAAAGGAAAGTGTCGACACAAGTCACAGACACAAACTTTTAAACTCAAAATGACCTTTCCTCCCTCAAGTTTGCACTCCTTGATCTGATGTCAGACATGGAAATTCAGACGAATTCTCTAAACCTTCAAGTTTGAAGGAACTACTCCAGAAACAACTTCAAGATGCCAAGACAGATGGCATCAAGCTTACTTAACCTAATTCTTTCATCAAGTACAGCAGCCATAGCTTATAAACAGCATATTTCAGAGAAGCCTCTTATCTTGATTTACAGAACTTGCAAGTTGATGGAAAATTCATTACATCTCCTGTGTACGTTGTCCCATGATTAACTATCCTAATTTAACTACCTTTGCTTTTGGTTCCAGGGTGACAAGGAAGCTTAAGGGAAAATTAAAGGCTTCCCAACAACTACTTTCCCTAAGTTTGTTTAAACTCCTAATACCATAGATTACTGTAGCTGAAAGAGACAAGAATTTCCCTATTCTTCCCGTTTACATATTTAACAACACCTTTCCCAATTTTTCCAGTTTACTATTTATCCCTAAGCCATTGCATGGGACCTAAGCTGGGCAGGGGAAACACCAAGGGTCCCCAGCCCCAAGCATGGCCCCCATGGAGAAACACAAGAAGAGCATGCCCCTGTGAGCTTTTACGGCTGTGATCAAAAACATATGGGGGAAGGTGAGCGTTTGAATGCCCTGATGGAAAGGGAAATGTCCCATCCATGTTTGAGGGCAGCAGGTTCCTCCCCCACCAGTGCTTCCCCACTCAGGAACCTTTCTAGCCATGGAGGATTTCTTTTTTGTTGAATAAAGCCTTAAGTTATTAATAAGAATGAAATCTCTTGACCTAGATTTTCTCCTAGCTTAAAAAAAAAATAATAATCGTATACACACACAACACAGCCTTCCTCTACAAACACTAACATATTACACTCATCATACACCAGAGCACTTCAAAACAGATATTTCCCAATGAAAAAAAAAAAAAAAGGCTTTTCTTGCCCCTCCCTTACCCAGCTTTGTGTAAGAACATGCATACGGATGATGTTTGATTAAAACAGAAACCTGAAGCCCAGGTTGAATGTATTTTCTTTTCAAAAGCATTTTACAATTTGATTTTCTTCTTGCCTGCTGTGATAATTGATGAAAACTACACAGAGATTAAAATGAGCACAGGTGCGTGTCTGCACAGTTCAAAGAGATTTGATCCCAAACGAAAATAATTAAAAAAAAAAAAGCTTCAGTATTTTTAGGAATGGATTTAACACAGCCTAACCAAATAAGCCTAGATTAAAAGCAGGATTTTACAGTCCAGGCTTCATGCTCCTGGAATTTGAAACTCACCTCCCCTGATCGGTGAGAACCTTTTTCAAGCAATACCTGATCTCCACTGGAATGAACAGCCTTCCATAGCAGAAGTGTCAGAGTGGATCCAAAGGGAAAACAACAGCACTAAAAGCAGTAAAGAGCGCTAAAATACAAATAGGCATGTGTAACGACTGACACTTGGAACTAAATCAACATTATTTTTAAATTTGAGAGAGGTAAAAGGAAAGCCCATGAGCTGAGAGTACTTTACTGCCAATATACAAATCTGCACTAAACCTGTGCTTATTTTCTTTGCCAAATTTATACTGCTACAGTTGGATCACAACTTCCTTGCACCCACGAGGTCAGGAGCCTTTTGAATGGAAATGCACGATACAGCTAAGCTTTGTGCCAGCTAAACATATCTAATGCAAAAAAAAAAAAAAAAAAAAAGAATTTCCCCATTTTTCTGTCCCAGTCTCCTTCAGCAAAGCTAACTAGCACGTTGCTAATCCCAAATTTGTTGCACTACTTTGTTAAACAGATTTAAAAGACAAATACACACAAACCACACAGGATAAAGAATTTCTTCTGTGCTCACTGCTTATTGCTGAGCTTCTATGAGAACAGAAAAATCAGCACTCAATTGTATTGAAAATCAATTAATTTGTCTCAAAGGCATGCCAACGAAAGACTCCACACTTAATGTAGGCATTTTTCTACAACAGCTATTTTCTTGCTAAAAAAACAAACAAACAAACAAACAAAAAAAACCCACAAACTTTCCAACTACCTATATGTCAGGCCTCAATAATAACAGTAGGAGATGACAAATAGATGGATCAGAGATGGAAGAACTCCCTTCCCCCCCACCCCCCGCCCATACAGGGGGGCAGCTCCCAGCTCCTTCAATGGGGGACACAAGAGCTAATTAGCGGTACCACTAAACAGTCTTCATTTTCTTGTAAGCATCTTTTTGATTAGTGAAAATAAGAGAATGCTGGTAATCATTCTGCAGAAATGTATCGGTGAAATTGCCAACATCTGAGATTTTCCAAGCTACCCTCTAACGACCTTTACTCCATGCATTTGCATGTATGGCTTACCACTGATTTATATTTTTGTAGCAACCCCTACAGTGCATGCTAAAATCTAACTGCATCTCCATGACAAAAATCTTATTGACTTAGAGGTTTTGAAACCTCTCAAGTTTTGACTTTAGATTTTCACACCTCCCCTCCGAGGTCTCACCAGGGCACCAAGCCCACTCTTTCAACAGACTAGCAAAAAGGAACTGAGAACCCGGCAAAAAATTAACACAATGTGCTTCTCTCTCTTTTTTTTTTTTTTAAGCAAAAAGCCCTCATTTGCCATTACTACACAATTTAAAAGCCTTTCCTTTAAATTTCTTAGAACACCAAGAAACTAATTTTCCTATTGCTTAATCCAGCTTGTATGCTAGATACTGTTTTAATTAATAATGACAAATAATTTAAATAGCTCCCTAAATACAAAAATTTTGAGGATAAACAAAAGGAACTGCGTAAAGAGAAAAAGTCCTTTACCAACTTCTTGATCATTTACACACACTGGTGAACAAATTCAGCTGCATGTTTTCATCCTGCCCAATATTAATTTTGGATGCAGTTCAATTTGTGCACAACCACTTTTAAAACTGCTGGGATTGTCAGAAGTACAAAAAGTAAGACCAGTAAAAAAAAGTGAGCAAATTATTTTTCATGTGTCACAAAATTCTGAAGGTCAGCTCAAGCCCTGAGGAAGACAAAAACTCTGGGTTTTTTATTATAGGATATCATTCTGTACATAAGAAACCATATGTATTTACTGTAGAGTCAAAAATTAACAAAAAGTAGACTAAGGCATTCATTAAAAAATAAATAAATGAGAATTCAGATCCTAAATAATTTAGTTACTTTGAAATAACCTAAATCTAAAATTGCTATCATTTAGTTTTAATTAAGAGATAACCAATTCCTTTTACTGCAAGAATTTGCATAGCACATGGCTAATTACTACCCTGTGAAGAGTGTGGGGAAAGAAAAGGCACAAATCTTAACACAGTTCATCAACACAATAAAAAATGAAATACTGGTGTTAGTGCCCTTTTTTTTTGGAGAGCAGGTACAAATAAAACCATGTTCTTTAGCACACAAGCAACTATACAGGAATAAGACTGTAAAGCGAATCTGCACAGGAAACCCAGGTTTAGGGCTGAAACATTCCTCAGAATGACAGTGAGGAAAAAGCTCAAGAAAACAGAAAAAAAAAAAAAAAAACAAAACCCACAAACAATTTTTTGCTGCAAACATCCTAAACAATTCAAGTAGACGCAGTCATACCACACCATGTGAACCTCTCTGTAAATTCCCGGATTAACTGATGAAGTCTGTGCGCTTGGTGAAGATCTTCCCAAACCGAGGAGGGGAGGAGCAACCCTGCACACACCGGGAAATTCCCCTGACAATGAAATCATCTTCAAAGATAGCATCATGTACCTGGTGCTGCAAAACAACCAGTAAAAGAGCAAAGATCATATTGAAATACTATCTTCTTTTGCCTTGTGCCACCTTTCCTGATATTTCTGTACTAGAGCACGAAACCAAGCCGCAGAAGGTGCTGCAGCAGGGAAGTTCCAGCCGCACTTGGGATGTCGGGAATTCCCGCTGCCTCTGGCTGGGAGCTCTGCGGGTACACCTGGGAGCTCAATGAGCCATTCGGAAACCTTGGACCCGTTTTGTTTCACAGAAAGACTGGCCCACTATTACAAAGGGCATGGGAAGGGGTTTCCAAATCCTGTGATTATAGGTTTGGCATAGAGTACAATTAAAAAAAAAAAAAAGGAGAACCACAGAGAAGGACAGACTTCCCAGTGCAGCAGCTTTGAGAAGTTCCCCTTTTCCACTGAGACTGAAACTACTGCTTTCAATCCTAAACCGCTTTGTCATAAAAGTTTAAATACCAAAGCAGCAAAAGACATTTTGCTTACGTTTGGTGCTGCTTCTCTTAAAGTAGAATTTAATTTGGTGAGATGTATCCCTGAACTGGGTTCAACTCCTACCCTATTTGTAGCCAAAGCTGGCAATTAAATCAGGATTTAGCACTAGGGAGTGGAAACATTTGCCAGCTATTTTCTGGCCCCTTCCCCCTCAATATACATGACAAGCTGATTGCCATCAGGACTGGTTTAATACCACTTTTTATTTTACCATCAGGTATTTTTCTTGCCCGAAGACTCAGGTATCACAGAGCAGGGGAGAATTTACTTGTTTGCATCCATATTACACATGCTTGTTTGTTTGAAATGAAGCTACAGGATCACGTTACTAAGTATATCAAGAATTTTATGGTGTTCATTATTATTTTCAAGCAGTCAGACATCAGTTGCCGTACTTGAGCTATGAAGCTGTCCCAGGCAAGGTAACACACTCCTAAAAACTGGCGCTCACCGCGCTGATGCTAAAAGATACTTGGAGAAATAAAATAGCACTTCAGCTTCCAAACTGAAGATTTTTACATAATTAAGATATGCAAATGGAGTGAAACAAATAAAAAGCAAAAAAAAAAAGTCTTTAAATGATCTGACTGTATCTGCAACTATTTTCCTAGTTATAAAGCCACATCCTTGACTTTCAGCTTAGTAAGAGGAAAGGCTCAGGTAGTTATTTTATATCTGCTAACTTCTGAATATTATTACAGTGTGCTGTTACTGAGAATCAAGTACTAATACTAATGGTTATTTAAAAGTTCATGGTAATTATGTAACTTATCCTTTTTAAACAGTTTACTGTATTAAATGCTAAACAGCTTTATCCTGCATAAAATCGAGCCAAAAAATGCACAAGCATCTTCACTGCAATTCTCAGTTTTTCCTTTGAAAAGCAAACTCATTATGTTCTATAAAGAGAATAAAGTCTCTAAAAGAAGACCAAGTTCTTTCCTTCTCAAAGGCAGGCTTTGAAGAGACTGCAAAAAAAGATTTTTATTCTTGGCTCAAATACGAACATTTGGAAAGCACTACTTTTGAGGAAGGACTCACCCACTTAAAGGCAGAAGACTATTTTGAAAACCAGTGCGAAATTTCAGGAAAAAAAAAAACACGCATATTTTGCACTTCCCAGCTTTTGGTAGTCCTCCAGACAAGACAAAAATCTCAAAATAACCTTTTCCCCATATAAGTGTTTTCTCGTAGATGTTGCCAAGTGATCTCATACCACCAGCGAGAACTTCTACAAGAACCACTTCCAGACAAAGCAACTGGAAGTACAGTCGTTAAATGAAAATTAAAAGCACTTGAGGTGTTGTAGAAGAGATACCTGAGAGTGGGTATCATAGCTAGAAGTCCTCAGAAGAGCAACGCTTGTGCTTTGGAAGCTGGCCACGTATTGTAACGGTTTCCCCGGATCTGGTCCAAAGCAGCTGCAGAAAGGGAAAGCTCATCTAGAAAATGGTATCAGGTCCCTATAGAGACATTTAGGGCTTTTAAACAAAGAATATCTTTTGTGCATGTACACACATGGACACCATTGTGTTATACCAAAAACACTGAGGGATGGGGAAGAGGATTCAGTCTTTTGTCTCCCAGATAACTCAAGATTACCTGGAGACATTCACATCATGTTCCTCCAACGTCGAGGAATGCTACAGGTCCCGCGCTCAGTGGTGCAAAACTCCCTTTCCCTGCCTCATGCGCATGCATTTTCCTGGGAACATTGCTTTGTGTATTCTCCCAGTGTTTTATGAGAAGGGATTATGATGCAAAACCTGGAGGGTGACCTGTGAGCATGGTCGGTCTCCTGACACATCAGCCCTCGAAGTCAGCTGTGGCTCTCCCGTTGAGCATCCCTCACAGAACCAGACAGGGGACACCCAAGGATCCAGGAGGGATGGCTAGGTAGATCCTGTGATCCAACTGGCCAGCCATGATCAGCAGACGTGTCTCCACAAGCTGCCTTTACAACAGGGTCAGAAAAAAACAGGATCAGATGGTAGCCCTTCGGACAACTGCACTCCCTTCACAAGCATCAGTCTCCAGCTACTGAGCACCAGCTCATCTTCTTTTCCCCTATTTAAATACCCACACCCTGGAATGTACATAGGAGTAAATTAAGGTACTTTATTATATAGGTCAAGTCCTGACCTGTATATCTGCATAATTAGCATAAAGGTAAAAGTACTACAGACATAAATAAAGCATTAACGGTGAGCTTAAATACACATCCTGGAGATTGCTAGAAGGAAAAAAAAATCTAAATGAAAAAAATTTAAGACAATAGAAAAGTAACAACTGAGAAAGCGAGGCAGTACTTAATTTGAATCTTTTCCCCAACATTTCCCCTTGTGACTAGTTGTACTTTACAAGCAGAGAACATAATAAATAAGACATCTTCATTTTACACCACTGTACATTTCATAATTGGTCTTCAATCTGGGTATGTATATAACTCAAGATAATTCAGATCAGCTTCAAAACATGCTTTTTAAATTATCTGAAAAAGCTCTACACAGTTTCCATGTAGAACACATCCCTTTTTTCTCCAAGTCAGAAAAGAACTGGTTAAAACAAAACCCATCACGTAACTGAGAACAATTAAGAAGATACGTTCTGTAATTTCTCAGCAGGAGAAAAAAGTTCTCCTACACTTCAAGCTGCCAGAGGCTGTGAAGCTGTGATCAAAGACATGATAATATCAAAAAAAGAGACTGTGGACAGCAACCCAATAGTGCACTCCCTTCTTTCTCAAGAGCCTTCAGAGGTAAAAAGCTCAGCAGCCAGCACTAACCCAGCCATACTCCAGCACTGCAGCTCCCTCCTCCATACCCTCACCGCCCCGTTGCCTCTTCCTCATCCTTGGAGGACATTCGCTACAGGTGCCAGTGAAGTTTGCAGGGCGGCAACCACAGAGTTTCTTAAATTCTCATTTATAGTTTTATTAATTGTCATGCCAATGAGGCAGTTGACCATGGATAATAATTGTAAGAGCTGTTTGACTCGATGGACAAGATAAACAGAACTGAAGTGAGGTACACCTCATTGTCAGAGACCACAATCTTTGCAAGTATGAAAAAGTTCTGACACTGACATTAGAAAAATCCCAGCCTAGGAAGATCTGCGTAGCTCTGTGTAACTCTGCAAAACAGCTTCAAATAAAGAAGTTGTAGCCATGTGACTGCTCTATAGAAGAACAAGAGGTTATTTACCCCACCCCAACATCAGTTATTAGAATAACAAAGTGGCTTTTAAAAGGTTGGTGTTCTATATATTGCCTAATGAGAACAGAAAGGTATTAAGGAAACAATGGGAAATCCACTGTCACAACTCCACAACTGTAATGTAAAAAGGACTAAGTGCAGAACTATTTTATTGCTTCTTCCATTTCAGTATATTATGGTACCAAATCCCACTTCACAGGTATTGCTAGCACTCTCCAGCCTGGTTCAATGCTAAAAACAGCTGACTTCATTTTCAAACATTAGATGGCTTTTGTGATTTGCACTAAGTTGAATGAAGTATTCCACAAAAGCAAATCACACCGATTAAGGAACAGGTTTTGTTTCTTGTTAGAAATTCAAGTTTAAGTTCTAGGCATGGGAAAGATGCAGCAGAAAGACTGGAACCTCACAGCAGCCAACTTTGCGTTAGCCAGTATCGGTATCACAACCGCCGTAACACAAACCGCCTCCTCGCCTTCCTGTCCAACTCACAGTAAATTCCTTTGTGCTGAAACTGCAGCAATGGGCGCCGTGTCGCCAGCCTGCAGCAATGCAGTGCTAACCACGGCTACTCCTCAGCTACGGCACAATTATTAGGTGGGAATACTACCTGGGCTTTTCTGATAAGAGCTTTGGTCCCTCCTGTCTCCACCTGGCTCCACCTCAGCTGCAACACCTACAGGAAACAGTTTTTGGGGAAATGTTTTGGCCCTGCAGCAAAATGGTAATGAAAGCACTGGGAGAGTGAGCGTAGGTCTATAGGGTGAGCAGCTCTCTCGCTCCACAGCTCCACCAGTCTCCTCTAACCAAAGTATATAATATTATCCTGCTATTCAGCAGCAAAGCAAGCCTACTGTCATTAGTAACATTTGATTAGTATTGACCGTAATGACAGTGCAGGAGGCAAATATGCTCCTCTACTCTCTGGTGAGCAGCGCAGCCCACTCAATGCAGTGAGATGTACGTAGGAGGTGGAGGGTAGGGATCTGGTTTCATACTGGGGCAGGGCACCTTACAGAAAGTCTTTTCAGTAACAGTCATCCAGAAGTAATATGGAAATCCAATTAGTTGATTACAGCAATCTAAATGGCATAATTTGAAACCTTCATAGCAGTTCTCGGATGATGAGAGTTTAGAGGGTGAAATCCTATCTTTTGATTAAAACCAACATAGCTGGGGGCAGGGCCTCTCCCTACAGCTTTTGCCTCTTCCATTTCAGGCCAAGTAATGCAAACATCACTGCTGCTTAGCGATCAAAACATAAGTTAATTCAGCTTCTATCTCCCCAAAGCCTATAATTCTCTGGTCTAGTCTTCATGAAGAGCACTTAATGTTCCACGTTCAGGGTGAACATCCACAGAGAATCATAGATTCATTCAGGTTGGAAAAGACCTCAAGGATCATCAAGTCCAACCGTCAACCCAACACCACCCAACCCACTAACCCATGTCCCCAAGCACCACATCCACACGTTTCTTGACCCCCTCCAGGGATGGTGACCCCACCACTGCCCTGGGCAGCCTGTTCCAATGCCTGAGCACTCTTGCAGTGAAGAAATTTTTTCTAATCTCCAGCCTAAACCTCCCCTGGTGCAACCTGAGGCCGTTTCCTCTTGTCCCATCACTTGTTCCTTTAGAGCAGAGCCCAGCACCCCCCTCACTGCCCCCTCCTTTCAGGCAGCTGTAGAGAGTGATGAGGTCTCCTCTCAGCCTCCTCTTCTCCAGACTGAACCCCCCCAGCTCCCTCAGCCGCTCCTCCTCAGACCGTACCATTTCTGCACACGCCTCCTCATGAGTGGCAAGGACGCTACTCCAGACGGCCCTGCACAGTGCACAGGTCACCTCTCGGGCACAGAACGACAAGCAGGTGTACCTATGAGGTTAGGGTATAAAAATAAGTCCAGGAAGCAACGTGCATGTTCACCATCACACCACGGACAAGCCGGTCACGAGGAAACAGCTGTTTCACAGAATCACAGAACACCTCCAGTTGGAAGGGACCCAAAAGGATCTTGAAGTCCAACTCCCTGCTCCTCACAGGACTGCCTACAACTAAACCACATGGCTAAAGAGTGTTGTCCAGATGCTCCGTGAACTCTGCAGGGCTTGGTGCTGTGACCACTTCCCTGGGAGCCTGTTCCAGTGACTGACCACCCTCCCAGGGAAGAGCCTTCTCCTCACGTTCACCCTGAGCTTCCCCTGGTGCATCTTCATTCCACTCCCTCACGTCCCATCTCCGGTCACCAGAGAGATCAGCACCTCCTCCTCCACTGTCCCCCTCCAGGAACTTGTAGGCTGTGCCAAGGACACCCCTCAGCCTCCTCTCCTCCAAGCTGAACAGACCAACTGAGCTCAGATGCTTCTCGTAGGCCATGAGTGCACACGATCGAAGTTACAGCCATCGATCGCACAGGCTGGGAACACACGGAAGCCCAGCACAGGCTTCAGGGACGGAACACGGCACAAACAGAGGGAATGGCAAAGCCCAAGAGCTGCCCAAGCCGTGAGGAGATGCTATGTGAGGTGCCACTGGATCCCAGGGAGGCCGCCGTAATCCAAATTCTCCGTATAATCCTTACAAAGGTGTCCTCTGGGCTGGTCCTAAAGCACTGTTCTAGTACAGGGTCTAATTTCCTGCTTGGAAATACGCTCTTACCTCCCAGCATTAAGGGAGACCTCACTCACATTCAACATTTACTTGGACAATTCTCCTTCACCCTTTATTCCTCCAGAATAATACAGGTGATTGAGAACAGTAAGCCCCTGACTCGATTCAGCATTTTTATTATGTTTAGGAGAAAGTCCACTGCAATAATCTTGTTCTAGCTCATCAGCACTCCTGGTCTTTTGAGTATATTTTCTGGATTTTCAGAGAAAGTAGCAGGGTGATATTTCAATGCAGTTGTTGGTCTTTATGGTTCATTCTCTCACTTCGCTCATGTTTGCTGTCAGTTGACAGGTTCCTAGGTCAGGAAAGGGTAACTCATGCCTCTGCCTGCTGTACCAGCTGTCCTCAGAAAATTAGGATGGATGGCTTCACAACTGGAACCACGGCATCAGAACAGCCCAGAGATGCACAACCAAAAGATTTTTAGGAATAAATTGATTCAAAAAACAAACAAAACAAAAAAAAAAAGAAAGAAAGAAAATCAGGCCAGAAGGAAGCAGTTGATTTCAGAGTTTTGCAATATCCCATTTAAAAGTTCCACTCCTGACAGTGACAGTCCAAACCAGCTCCAAGAACGGTATTCAGCAAATTTTTGCTCTGAAGGCTACTAATTTTACATTTGCTGAGTGAAAACCATATGTCTATTTGTGTGCATTTCTGCAATTGCACTTTTTCATTCATTAAGATGAGAAATTGCTTCTTTTATGCAATCTGCTACTATTCAGATAGAAAAACATTGTGATGTCTGGTAGCAGGCTTGCTGTTTTTGGCTTTAGGAGGATTTTTTTTCCTCCCCCTCTTCCTGTGAGAGGAAAGCTTTTCCCAAAGGATTTAAGTGATTTCATAAAACAAATGTAAAAACAAAGACACTTTTGTTTAAGGACTGAAGGTTTTGTTTTGTTTTAAGGGGGATGGAGAGGGAAGGAAGAGAGAAATGACACTGATCATCTTTCAATTAAACAGGAAAAAAAAAAGCAGGTACCTCATTCCTCAAAACAGAAACTCTGTGATAGTACAAACTTGCTATAATAAAGAGGTCATCACAAAAAAGCCAAGATTTGTTTTCCAAAGATACAAATTTTGTTTGTTATAGTCACAAGTGAACACCTCAGACCACTATAGCAGAGATCAGAAGAGAACAACGTTTTCTCTCCAAATTTAAGTGCTTACACTGCATTCCTATATGTTCTGTTTCATTAAAGTCAGTTTCTCCTTTCCCTCACAGTCCATCAAACAGAAAGAATGAGGAAAAAAAAAAAAAAGACCTGAAATGTGTGCCTGTAAGTACAGCTAGACTTGGGAGATTGACTTCAGCTAGAGCTTTTGAAGGTTAACCTAATTATGTAACATTTCATGTACTGAAATAGGGCCCAATACGACAATGTGAGTAACCCCAAACGTGAACAGCAAACATTGCAAGATGGGAACAACAGAATAACAACAGAAAAAGGGAGAACTAATTAAACATCTGAAAACCTTCAGCAAAGCATGTGCAGAGGTCTTGCAGGAAATCTCAGTGAGCAGACCTGCAAATATTCCCCGAGCACTTACAAAAATGCATTGCAGAAATCTCAGGTGTTGCAGAGTTGGGGTTCTAGTTTCTGATTAGCAGATATTAATGAATGGAATTAACTGATTTATCAGTAAGTCCCTACATGTTGTATCAAGTTTTATTATGTCAAGAGAAGTCTGACAGCCACAAGCGATCTTCAGTGAGAAAATAACATCTGTCCAAATGGACCAAAAGCGATCCATGAAGTCCCATTCACACTGCCTACCATTTAAATTCATTCACATTTGTCACTCATGGCAATTAGCACTGAACATCTAAAACTAACACACTGGGAGAACTCAACAGCAACATACTTTGGTACTATCACAGCTCAGAAAGGCAAAACAACATAGACACTAAGAATCATGCAATTAAATACAACATGCAAGTGAAATCTATCACATTGTAACTACTTGGACTTACATGACTGATTTATAAATGTTAGTATTAAATATTATTTTTTCTAAATGTAGTGTTGAAGTACATGTATGCACGGGAAGTGACAAGATGTTCTTTTAATTAAGAGATCAAAAAAAAAAACAGGTCTAAAACCACTGGGGGTGGACAGAAGGAGCAACAACAGTGTCACATAGATGACAGCAACATTACTTTATAAATACATGAAATAAAGTACAAATAAAACGTGTATTTTCATCACGATCTCAAAAGTACTCTACCCAACCATCACTTGAATTATTCCCCCCCAGCCTAGTTTAAGCTGCGCACATATACACACAACGAAGTTTCACTTCTAGCGGCCCCCTGACCTCCCAAATGGTAACACGCACAGATTAACTTGTCAAACAGAGAAAGACAACATACAAAGGTCATTACAAATCCAAAGGTCTGGGTCCACTCATGAATTTGGGCAGTTATTTCAAACAGACTTGTCTAGTACTGGGTAGAGGTACTGGACAAAGGAAGACACAACAGAAGGACACTCCTTCAGCTCCTATTTCCACAAAAAACACCATGTGGAAATCTGAAAGTCAAACCACTGGAAGGCTGCAGAACAATCCTCCTTTCTCCATTCTTCTGCCCACAATTATTCTCTCTTCCTTTGCTTTTGAACTATGCAAGGCATCATGTAATTTATGTAAAGTAATGCTCAACCCTGAAAGTTCTCCTGCAGTTTAAGGTTCTGCTTTGTTCCTTCCCCACTGTAACCTCTCTTCATTCCAAACAGTGCTTTTCCAAACAGTGCAACCCCAAGCAACTAATAGATATCCCACAGTTACATCACAGTGATTAATAAAACATGAGCTTCCCAATTTAATTTGGACTCGAGTTAACCCGTGAACTGAGTCCATGTGTAATATATAAGCCTTTCTCCTTCATTACCCTGTTTACTAGTTTGTTTGTTCACAGTCTTTCCATAATTCTCATTTTCTCAACCACATTTTCTTGTATTCTTTCACGTGTTCATGATGAAGTTTTACCTCCATCTCTTACACCACTTGCTCCAGTCCACTTCTCTGCTTCCCAGTCCATGCTCACCATGACCATTTAGCTCCTTGACATATTAACAAGAATATTCCTTTCCACTTGTTTGAGCTGCAGACAATACTGGATGCTACCGTTATCTTCTCTGTCCAATAAAGTCTTAAAACATTTCCTCCCATGTCTTAACACAGACTTTTCCAAGACCTCAAATTGTAACAGGAAATTATTTGAGTGACTTTGTTTTTAAAGAACACAGCAAAGCGTCAGGAGACAAGCGCTCTGCTCTCCGATTTGCTGGACTGTTGAATTTAGGTTGAATCTCCCCTTTGTAAATATGAAATAACTTTTCCACCTCATCCATTAATATTTGGAATTTGAAGGCTGTCAAATGAAAGACATTATACAAACGCAAAGCACAGCCCTAGTCTCATCTTTTTAATGATACACCCAATAGTCATACAAAAGAGCAACAGGAGCAAGTGAAAAATTACAATAAGCGAACAGCCTAATAATACATATGCTAAAAGCTACCAAGGCAATAAATTCAATTTTCCCTGGGATTGTTAAATTATTCTTTTGATGGCTCAACACAATCTCTTCATGTTGATTTCCTATGGGGGATGCTGACGCATTGAGCTCATTACACAGCTCGTCTTTAAAGACAAAACACACATGCATTTAAAGCAAACACCTACAACACAAAAGTTCAGATATTTAATAAACTATGCTTGAAAGGAGTTTGCAACTGGCTTATTTCTAAGGAAGTTAGACACCTGCCCTAGAAATCCAAAACAAACAGACATAAAGCAATATCAAGACACTGATCCTGCTTTGATGTACAAACACACTCAAAGCATCTTACTTTTGAAATGATTCTTCTCTAGACGCGTCCACACAGATGACATACGTTCTTCTTCCTTTTTGAAGAGTCATCTTGAAACTTCCAGAATTTTGCCTGTGCATACAGAGCCCAGCTACAGGAGAGCTTTTAAATGGACGGACTCTGAAGCTATAGCAAAGATCAAACAATGTCAACATGGTGGAGCCTTCAAACCACATACACCATCGTTACACTCTCTATGAGGCACACGCCTCTTTGGTGCCAACCAGACAAGTCTTCTACTGAGTTACTAGAGAAAGTGTCTAAACTGGTGTTTCTCATACCGCAATCTCTTCCTGGAGGTTAGCTTATGTTGGCCTTTGTGCAGCTCAGCACCAGCGCCTGGGTCAGGTACTACACCTGCACAACGAACCCATAGACAAGCGCACGTCCCCCCAGCCGGGAGCCCCCACCCTGCTCTTCTGCAGTCCTGCACTTCCCTACTGTGCACGGCTCTGCCCAAGCCCCTTCCCAGATGAAGCCTCCCCATTCCTGTTCCCAGGACCACAAACAACACGATGTGGCCAGTGCCACAGGGCACTCCTAAGACCAGAGATCATGAAATCAGGCAGAGGATAGATATGAGCATACACTCAATGGGAGAGCATAATCCTTTTATTTATTTATGGGTCCAAGCCAGCCATCCTGATCGCCAGCCTGCACATCCATTTATACCTTTTTTGTCCCATGCATATTAATTTGTGATTATCTTTAATATTTTATGAGTTATACTTGATTCCACTCTGTTATACACTAAAAAGAGAAGAAAAAGCAGCAGCTACGGGTGCCATAGATGAGAGCTTTACTTGTTATACTCAACATCAAGTGACTGGACAACACATGGTCCTCAAAAGTAAGTATTTCTGCTCATCACATCTCCTTCACAGAAGTGCTTCCTATTTCTGTTGGTTAGCAGTGAAGATCAGAGGTACCTGAGCTGTCCTCTTCCTTAACAGTCACACATACGGTTAAACACAACCTGGGACGTAAGCGACATACAGCTGGGAGGGCATCCCAAATCCGACAGTCAGTAAACTCCTTTTGATTTCCCATGTACGATATTCTAACATCCATTCAACAAATCATCAAATCATCCTCCTGTACGTCAAGTTTTTAATCCCAACATTACAGATGAACCTTCAGTTTACGACCCTTCCTCTTCTCCAAGAATCCGCCTGAGGGAATTTATGAGCAGCTGCTATCTCCCCTCCCTGCCGTTATTAAGCTGCAAAAGCCAGCGTAGCTTAAGTTTTGGTCTCCCATCTAAATCCACACTGTTCACGCCCCATCATCCTTGTAGCCTGGATGTCCCTGGATGTGTTCCACTAGAATTTAATATTTTCTGTGCACACATGAACAGAACGATGTACAGTATCTGACACGGAGTCTCCCTCGTGCCTTGCAGAACAACTTGCCTATCTCCACCCAAGAGCTCTCACTAAGGATCACCTCTGCTTTCCCTGCACGGCCACCATCAAACAGAGTCACCCCTGCTTGACTACAGCATTCAGGCCTTTTCCCATAGGCCTGCTTTAAGGGATGACCCGCCAGCTGACAGCAGATATCACTCAGTAGATAACTTCGCTTGTAGAGCTATTTAACTTCCTCCCACTCCTATTGCTTCAGTCATCACAGACATTCAGTTCTTCCTGTGCAACAATCCAACCCCGCTCGGTGCTGACTGTTTCCTACCCTTGCTTCATCAGCAGTCGTCCTTTGCATACAGTTATCTCAGCCCCTAGAGGGAAGTAAAAAGACCAGCTCCCCACTAACAGAGATCCAGGGCAATAGTTCCTTTATTCATGCAGAGTCACTATTTCTCCTTCAAGAGTCACCTCACCATTCTTTAGCCAAGCCCCATCCTTCCAATTTACTCATTCTTGGTGTCACGCCTGCCATGGTGTACACACATCAAGCTGAAGCCTTCTGCTCCTTTTGTCCAAGACATTTAGTATTTAACCAGTAATAATATGACTTCAGTCTTCTGTGACCAAATTGTGGCAAATCCATGATGGATTTTATCCTGTTTTCCACTTATCTTTGTATACTTAACTACTTCTCCATTCCAAATTTGTTCTAAATCTTGGAATACTACTGAGATCAGAGTAAAATGTGTAAAGATTTCATTATCTTCTTCTTTTAACATAAACACAACTACACTTATTTTGCTATATTGCTACCACAACTCCTACATTTAACTTGACAGATAACAACCAATCTCTCTCATAACCTAGCTCCAGTGTCCTGTGCCAACTCTTTCAGACCCCTAAAGCAGAGACCCTTGGCTTCCTTAGTTAGCCTGTTAAATCTGGAAGCACACACAAGATGCTTATTCTGGTCATTTCTGTTTGGCACCCTATCATTCTCCCATGTTCACATCCTCATCCCTAGCTAAAACTGGTTACAACTGCTAATTTTGGAGGCATTAGACATATTTTTCTACTACAGCCTGGTCCTCACAACATCACAGCCAAGTTCTCTTCTCCTATTCTTTTTTATTTTTTTTTTCCTCTTCATCTCAAATTTCTTCATGCTCTAGCTTTTGGCAATTCCCATGCTACTCCTGCAGTTTCTGCTCTCCGATGATCAATTCCCTCCCTCACTTCATTCCTTACAGGTTTTCCAGTAACTTGCACTATCTTACTCACACAGCAAGGTCCACAGCCCTACGTGTCGAGCTTTTCCTCCTCCTCCTTAACATGGAGTTTCCAATAAGCTGTTGTACCTTCCACTTGAGGCAGTCCAAGCCTTTTCTTTTTTCCTTTTTTTTTTTTTAAACAGGTCTTCAGCCCTTTGGGTTTCACAAACTAGTTCCTCTAACTTCTCAGAACTTGCCCTGCTAAAATAAAACTTCCTTGAAATAAAATCACTTTGCAACTGAGGTATCCTTATCCTTCAGTTTAATTTAAATTTATTAACTTGTGGCTAATCAACCCATGTGCTTAAGGCCTTACGGAACAGAGCGGTAACGCAGCAGTGGAAAGCAAAATCCAGTGTCAGCCACGGAGAGACCAGAGACATTCCTCCCCCAGAATTCACAGATACACCCTCTAGTTCTGGGCAGGCTGCAAACATGAGCCTTCGGTTATTCTGCATTCCACTACAACTAATGGCCAAAATCTACTTTCAGCACACTGATTTCCAATCTAACGATGTCACCACCAGGAAACACACTTAACAAAAGCACTTTTCCCTTCCTCTCATACAGTAGCACAGGGTCTCCAATGCGCTCTGTAGCTCTCAATGACCCGAACACATTTGCAAGGCTCCGTTTTGTAATTTGACTCAGTTTTGCCTCACTAAACCAACGTTAGCCCTCCATAACATGAACCTTGAAGACAAAACTATCTCCCATCCGCTGGAAGACTGTGCCCATGCTAAGTGCCTCCAGCAACAGTTTGAGATGTGATGTCTCCAGGGACCGCACCACAAGCATACAAGGAGCAGGGAAGGAGGGTGCTGATGGCCAAGTGCTACAGCAGGACACAGAAAGAACCACTCTAGAAGAATGACACCAAATGATCTCCATGTGAATGTGGAAAACAACTTCCCTCTTACCCTCAGCTTGCGACACAACTTTCTGAACATGGATGCACTGGCATCCATAGGGCTTCTGCAGAGCAGGGTGAACCTGCTGGCACAGGCTATCTGCTCCAGCGAGGCAGTAAATCACACTAACCACAGCATTCCTGGTCTATCTGCACCTCCACCGCCGCGCACAGGCACCTGCCTGCTATCTCCCGCCCGCAGAGGCTGCAACCCACAGAGAGGAAACTCGGTACGGCAGCATGAAATATCAACTGACGTGGTGATCATTAACCCACAGAGAATGGGGGCCCCGGCAGGGCACAGAGCTCCGGCAGCTCCGACAGCCCCGCATCATGGCAAGTGCTGCCTCTGAAGGACTGGTGGTGGTCTCTGCATCCACCTCCCTTGGCCACCATCACCAATGGGTCCATCTCCCCAGGGGGCACATCCACACTGCCAGGTACCTTCTGCTCTCAAAATCAGTCTCACCAGCTCCAGCCAAAGCTTTGCAGAAACGGGGTGTTCAGCCACTCTCTAAACCGAGGAGCGTGGCACCGGCCACTTCTAAAAAGCAATTAACGGTGTTAGTTGCACATGAAGAAACAACATGCCACCTTTTTACTCCAGAAGCGCTTCAAAGTGTTTTATCTTGTTAATTCTAGGTCAGTTGAGCGCACGTGTGGTATGGATTGCACTGACCCTTTTAGAGCTCTCACCATTCTAAATAAGTAGGACACTCACCCTTAGACACAAGCCATGCTGTGCGCCTCCTGTCCACCACACACCACGACCAACCAAGGCTTTATGGGCAGAACCCAGAACAAGCTGCTTTATAAAGCATGGCTCTTACGGACCACAAGTACGACTGTGAAATAATTTATAAATGCCAAATCCGACCCAGTATCATATTAAATCAATACAGGCGCTTTACAAAAAAAGGGAAGTTAAACTCAAGTGACCTATGCAAAGCCACCCAACAAATCAGTGGCAGATTTACAAACAGAGCAAGTATTTACAGCTAAGTGATAAAAAAGGTGCACATTAAAGATAAAAGTTGTCTTGCTGCTTCCAAAACACAATAGCATTGTCATTTTAAGCACAAAGGGGACGTTTCATCCTTAAATATCTGAAAACAGTAACTACAGACTTTAAATACAAGCAAGGATCAACACACAAATGACCATCAAATTCCAGTTTAAAAGTTAATCCTGTGATTCACTGGAGATGTTAATTTGCCGGTGCCAGGTCTTTGAAAGTTTTAACCTTCTGCATCCTATGAGCTGAACATATATATTGGACCCACGACAAAATAAGCCCCTTGCTTTTCCTTCCTTTCACAGATGCCCCGTCCGAGGAAGGGAAGAAGGAGGAAAAAAACCACATATTTAAGTAAATTACGTTTTGGATAAGCCTCCTCCCTTCTCCCAGCTGAAGTTTTCTTGAGGTCAGATGAACACTGTGAAGCGAAAGCAGGCGCCGCCAGGCCCCAGGCAGGGCTGTGACAGATGGGGAGCGGACCCCGGGCAGGGCCAGCACCGAGCCCGG
>NW_010105534.1:0-580 GCF_000699245.1 Pterocles gutturalis | reverse complement strand
TAGGGAGAGTCGACACTGAGCCCCTCAGCTCCGGCCCCTGAGCTGGCTCTGCCCTTGGGGATGCCGGGGCTGAGGGCTCCAACCCCCGGAGAAGGAAGATGCTCCAGACCAGCAACTACAGCCTGGTGCTGTTCCTGCAGTTCATCCTGCTTTTCTACGACCTTTTTGTCAACTCCTTCTCGGAGCTGCTCCGCACAGCCCCCGCCGTCCAGCTCGTCCTTTTCATGTGAGTGCCGGGCGGGCGCAGGGGGTAACGCAGGGGGGCCGGAGGGCTGGGGTCTCACCTTGTTTCTCTCCTCCTGCAGCATCCAGGACATTGCTATTCTCTTCAACGTCATCATCATCTTCCTCATGTTCTTCAACACCTTCGTCTTCCAGGCCGGGCTGGTTAATCTCCTTTTCCACAAGTTCAAGGGGACCATCCTGCTCTCGGGGGCCTACCTGGCGCTCAGCATCTCCCTCCATGTCTGGCTTATGGTAGGCTGTGGGCTGCCAAGGGTGGGCAACACGGGCAGGGGTCTGCTTGCTTTTCACAACCCCCTGCTGCCTTTGGTCCCTCTCCCACACGAGGATGACCATG
>NW_010105533.1:1532-13706 GCF_000699245.1 Pterocles gutturalis | reverse complement strand
CAAAAAAAAACAAAACAAACAAACAAAAACAAGCCATGATGCTCTTCCGCATCCCAAATTAAATAAAGCCTCAGCGTATAACATTTTAAGGAAGACCTCTTAACTGAACTGGCTGACAACTACTTTAGCTGGTGTGATAGGTTTGCCCTTGGCTGGGGGCCAAACCACACACCCACTCACACACTTCCCCCCTACCCGAGGATAGGGGAGAGAATTAAAGGGGTAAAGGGAAAAAAGGACTTGTGGGTTGACATAAAGACAATTTAATAACTAAACTACAATAATATTGAAAGTAATAATATATACAGATATACAACACACAGTGATATTTCCCCCCCACCAAATGACCAAGGCTCAGCCTGTTCCTGGCTAATGATCCCAAAGCAGAGGGAGTCCCGAAACTGCACTCACAGAATGGAGATAGCAGTCTGAGCATCCCAGACCAAGAGCTGGCCGGGGCAGGGAAGGGGGGAAAGGCCTTGGGAGAGCGACCACCTGGAGCAAAATGACCCAGAGCAAAAGAGATCTGGAACCAAAAGGGGCGATCTTCCAGAGGGTCCTCACCTATCTACTGGGCGTGAAGTGTATGTTATGGAATAGATTATTGGCCACTCTGGGTCTCAATCCCCAACCTAAGATCAAATCCTGGGCTAGTAACTGGGGCTGTGGTCCCTCCCAACTTCTCCTGTTTGCAGACAGCCAGAGAAGCTGAAAGACCTTGGCAGCTGCGTAAACATCACTTTTTATCAGCTTTCTTCTGATCACAAATCCAAAACACAGCCTCTTGCTAGCTGTTATGAAGAAAGTTAACTCTGTCTCAGCTTAACCCAGGACAGCTGGCTAGTCTGATATCTCAAGGAAAATATCTCACAGGTCTGGCAAAACTGCTCAGCTAGCTGTTTTGGAGATCATCACCTTCAAGGGTTTCACCCACCTCTAGTTTCAATAGGGCAGCTATGCACACTGATGCTGACAGAGCTTGTCACTTTTACGATATATATATATATCCTCAGCAGGAGCACAGCACTCTGAGAACCACCTTCTTTTTGTGTGTTTGTCCCTAACAACACTCTAAGTGAAAGACGGGTAGCTGAAGT
Source organism: Pterocles gutturalis (assembly GCF_000699245.1). NCBI lineage: Eukaryota > Metazoa > Chordata > Aves > Pterocliformes > Pteroclidae > Pterocles > Pterocles gutturalis. The sequence goes on along the minus strand of NW_010105533.1, from coordinate 12,609 downwards.
TCCATATTTAAAACAGGAATCTATGGTCATTCAGCTAAAAAAAAGTATCTACAAATTTACAGCAACTGGGGCTAATTCTAGGCAAGACTTATACAGTTTTAGCACCATATCTTGAGAAAAACTTGCAAAATGCAATTATGTAATAAACATATTAGTAATATACTAATTATGTAATAAATAATAACTATGTCATACTAATAGCAAGAGCAAGAGCAAGAGCGAGAGCAAGAGTAAGAAATAGTAAGAGTAAGAGTAGGAGCAAGAGCAGGAGTAGGATTATGAATGAGAGTAAGTATAGTAAATAGTAGCAATAACAACAGCAATCATAAGAGTAGTAATTATGTAGTAAAACATGCAGCGTGCGGGTAAGGTTCAAGATTCAATAAGCTCCGTATGAGCAGCTTCCCATACATAGCTGGAGCCCAGATGGTTTCCCTGAATTTTTAGTCAGGTAAAACTACTTATCTATGAAGAGTGCTACTGGAAGACCTTTGGTGCATAACCTGCTCCCAAGAATGAGTAGTAAATACTATTGACATATGGGCATCTAGGTTATACTTAGGGTGCATACTGTATTATGCTATTTCCAGCATTACTCTTCATTATTATTCTACATTATTATTATTCTACATTATTATTATGTATCACATGAAAATATGCAGAGGTATATAAGCAAAAAGTGTAATGTGACGTCAGAAGAACTTCTTCTGACAACTATGTCATCCAATGGCACCAGATCTCTGAAAACTACAGTTCCAGCCATGGGATGAACCTTGTTAACTCTCTTCTGATGCCCAGGCAACCAGAAAAAGGTAAAATAAAAGAAGGGGCTTGTAGGAACTCTTCTCTGCAGTAACTACAGGTTTGTAGGAAGAGTGAACCACTGTGGGAAAGTAACGACCGTGTGCTTCCATTGAGGAATATCGTGATGATCAAGACACAGACTAAATTAAAATTAAATGTATTAACAGCATTTTTTGGTGGATTTTATGGGTTTTGGCACCAGATGTAAACATTTTCCATATAGAAGCAACTGATGAGGTCTGCGATAATGGTCCAGTCTAGGAAGGGAGGAAAAGAGGAGTAACTGATGTCCATACTCTGAAACATACATTCTCTTTCCTTCTCTTTAACTAACATTTGAGCCCAGATTCTCAGCAGTTAACCATCTATGCAAAATAATGGGAGCTATTATTTCCTCATCAGATATTTGTGAGGGGATTACTCATTTTGTTATAAGCCATTATGATGCCAAGTCAGGAATTACAGGAAATCATCTTAATGATCAATGCAATAAAGCTTTAAAAAAATTCCATTCGGAAAGTCAAGCTCCTCTGTCATTTGCTGTAGTTTTGTGTGCAATTCAAAGAACACTGGGTCCTTTACTGTTGTTTCTGATACTGTGAGTACTGCCAATGGCACAGCTTTTCTATCGAACATTTGAGATATTCCTTATCTACTGAAATGTTCAAGTGAAAAATCAACAAGATACAGGCAGATGTGAGAAGATAATACTTTAATGACTGCAAAAATATAGCCTGCATAGTTGCATACCATTATATTATTCACTGCTTTGTAGCTAGACACAATAAAGCAGTAGTTATTTATGCAAAAGCCGTTAAGATGTTTTGTACAATAGACGTAAGACCAGAATTCCACTTTTGACATTTAAGATGGCAATGAGCTCATTGATATAGGAGTAGCAAACAATGGTGTGACTATAAACCACCACAAAAATCCAAGATGTTTTATAAACTCGTTTTACAAGTGACAGTGATAATGCAAATGTAACTGTAAATATGGTACAATGATCTGCCAGCAGTAAGTAAGTCATTTCCAGCAAAATAGAAATCAGAGATGCTGAGATCAAAGCTGCAAGATGCCTGCTGGTTACCTGGTAATCAGAGAACCATCAATCAAAAGCACACTGCCTTAAGATCTTTAGTTTTTGAGAAAGTATATGCATGTACACACAGACGATGCACTCTCAAGAGAACTAGGACATATTTCTGCTGCAAAAATTTAGTTGGGTAGCAATAACTGTGTTTATTCAATAAGCTTTGCTATATTTATTTTCTCCAATTTACACATTGGTTGGGGCAATTTTCTCTGGTTCAATTACTTCTGTCTCTCTTTTATCCTTTTCAGCACATCTGAATGACCTGTGTGTGTTGCTTCCAACACATGGGAGGAACGGGGCAGCAGGTTCTCACTCACGTTTCTCCTTTTCAAAAAACCCATGATATTCAGAAAGTCACTATTTTGTACAAACTCTTGACTAGTAGGAATTTAACTTACTTGTAATAAATTTAACACAAGTTTCATCATATTATTTAAAAATGTAGTAGTAGGCAAACTGCAGTGACAGAACAAGAAACAACAGGCAAAATTAGATGAAAGGAAAAACTTTTTTCACTGTGAGGGTGGTTAAATATTGCAAGATGTTGTCCAGGCCCCACTCCAGTGGACAGTTGAAAGAGGTTTTTTGTGATTCCCCAAAAAGGAGCACCGGATAGGTGGAATCAGACAATGACTCAAGGAACAATAAAACACAATTTTATTTACCTCAGCAACTGCAAAAAACATCACCAATCAACTTCTCCCAGTCTAGCACCAAATCACACTTATCAATGATCACCAAACATCACTTATCCATTAAGCAAACACCAAATAACGCTCAACCATCATCTGGGGCTAAAATTAGACAGAAGACAGAAAGAAAGATTTTAAAAGTAAGAAGGAGGGGGCAGAAAGACAGAGTTAGAAGCAGAGACACATGAACACAGAGACACGGAGAATATCACCAATCCCTCCTTCCAGCACACATTTTCTCTTCAGGCAGAAGTCTTTGTTTCAGGCACAAACCCCTTGCATGGGGTGGTGATAGCTCGGTGGGGAGTACAGTTCGGGCTTACCTTTTACAGAGTTCAGTGCGGTCCAGTCCTGGACCACACCTCGGACTGGGCCCAGCATCCAGGTCACCTTCGGGGTTGACCTTTGGGGGCCGCAACAGCCCTGCATCCAGATTAGCTTCGTGGAGGGGGGCAGCTGGTTCTCCACCAAGGAGATGACTCCAGCCCTCAGCACCCATGCCCCACCTTGACAGATGTGCCATCACTCAAGACATGAACAACTTGCTAATGTTCCTAGACATGGTGACATCTCTTCTTTAGGAATGTTTTGTCTGAGTGCCCCAAGCACTGCTGGTGGAGTCTCTTCCTTAGAAAGTGTTCTGTTCATTATTTGAGACATAAACATGGATCATCAGGGAGGGCATGGGCAGGGGTCAGTTTCCTGACAAGCCAAACCAACAAAAATTCACAGCAAACAACAATAAAAAGAGGGAAAGTGATTTAGTGGCTTGAAGAGTGAGAGAAATCCTGAGGCTGTTCAGACCTCTACCACATATTCTTTCAATTAACATCATAATACAGTGAAATATTCAATATAATTATTATTTTTATTAAAATTATTAATAAATTAATAGAAATTGATTATATTAATTAATGAGTGAAATTAATAATTTGAATACTGTGTTCAGTTTTGGGCCCTTCACCACAAGAATGAATTGAGGTGTTGGAGCAGGTCCAGAGAAGAGCAGTGAAGCTGGTGAAGGGTCTGGAGCACAGGTCTTATGAAGAGCAGCTGAGGGAACTGGGGTTGTTTAGTCTAGAGATGAGGAGGCTCAGAGGAGACCTTGTCACTCTCTACAACCACCTAAAAGGAGGTTGTAATGAGGAGGGTGCTGGCCTCTTCTCTGAAGTAACAAGTGATAGGACAAGAGGAAATGGCTCAAGTTGCGCCAGGGGAGGTTTAGGCTGGATATTAGAAAAAATTTCTTCACTGAAAGAGTGATCAGGCTTTGGAACAGGCTGCCCAGGGAAGCGGTGGAGGCACCATCCCTGGAGGTGTTCAAGAAACGTGTAGATATGATACTTAGGGACATGGTTTAGTGGGTTGGGTGGGGTTGGGCTGACGGTTGGACTTGATGATCCTTGAGGTCTTTTCCAACCTTAATGATTCTATAACATTTATTATATGTTTTTTTAGCTCACTGTCCTAGAGGGTGTTGGAAAGGCTAAAAGACCACTTGATGTACCAGTACTATGGAGAAGTATCAGGAAAATAAAAGATCTAGGAAAAGCTGATAATACAGAGTATTATTTGATGTTCTGCAAAAGGAATAGATCACTGTTAATGTAAAAAAAAGAAGGAATTATAATGTCTTTTGTCACACAAAATGAGGGGCAGAACATTTTTTAACATATACATATGTTATTCTCTATATAATAATAATCCACGTGTAGACAGACATTCAGTAGAAAACAATTCTGCTCATGTTATTCCAATGTCCTTTTTCCCTTTTGTTTAAATGTATGTATGAATCTCTAACAGAACAGCAGCTTGACCTATTCTTAAAGTTTAATGTATTCAAGGTAGACCACTGAATGGAACAGTTCAAAAAGGACAAAAAAAGCAAACCCATAGTATTTTGAAGGACACCATAAAGTCTGTAAACACACATGTGAGTGAAATGTCCTAACCTGGATGTTATTAACAGTCAACAGTAACAAAGCTTATCTTATTTATTATCGTTCCTGCCATTTGTATTGGAACCATTCAATAGAAGCACTAGCCTTCAGTGCATCCTCCTGTAAGTATTTAATTCAAGCCTGTCACCAGGAATAGATAAGACAATTTCACTCTCTTTGCTGGTACTTCGCTCCTGTTTATTTCCCCACTGTTCTGTTTGTATTTTTAATGTAAAGAGGGAAGCTTATAGGTCCAACTATTTTATCCATAGTTTTTTATGTAACTGAAAAAAGATATTTGTTTAGTGGATGTCAATGCCCACATAAGTAGAGATATTAAATATTAAGATATTAAATATTAAGATGAAGTAATGTGTAACATATTTATGTATGTAATGTATATATATATTCAAAACATCATTCATATTAAAGACCTTATCATGGATAGTATCTTAGTAAGAAACTTTACATTTATGATCTTCAGGTTTTTCAGATGTTCTTTTGACCTCACCTACACATACCTGGTAACCAGTCTATTTGTATGCAGTGGCAAGAACTCCCTCACAGCAGTTACCAGTGGTATCAGGAAGAATATCAGGTATTTCTGTATGTTCAGCAAAAGACATTATTTGACATTATTAAAGACATCCAGTAGTACATGATATTTGTATTAATTCACATGATGTAAGTCCATTTGAAAAAATGTATGGACGGGAACAGATGAAACTGCTTCCGATTGCACAAGGCACTAGGTAATCATAAAAGAATCCTGAAAAATAATTATAAATTTGACAGAAGACAAAGATTAAGTCAGAAGTTCTAGCTTCAGATATGTCGTTATATTCAGTAGGTCTGAGCATTTGAGGTTTTTTTCCAAGACAGTGATGACTAAGATAGTCCACGAACTATATGAATTGTTTTAGCAGTCTCAGTATATATTCAAAATACTAATAAAATCACAGTTAAATTGGGAGGAACATGGATCCACACAAAATGAGCTAAGGAAATAGCCAAAAGAGAAACAATTTTAACAGAAATGTTATTAAGGTAAAATAAGTAAATACGTTTACCTTTGGATTTATTTTTGTGAGCTCTCTATACACAAAAAGTCAGAAGTTGTTCTTCATTTATTCTATGTTACTTTTTATAAATATATACATATATTTTAGTTCCACTGTGATAATTACAGAAAAGTTTGATATTGTTAGATATTTATAATACTCCATTAACGTCCTTTAATCTTTTTCTTGCCCTAGATAACTACCTCACAGCTATGCAGACTTCATTCTTTTAATCACTTCCTACATAACAGCACTGTAGTACATGACTAAACACAGTCACTGCGACCTCTGAGAAATACCTGTATGCACATATTCCCCAAACACATATTATCTCTCTTATACGTTACGTTCTCTTCTAACACTGCCTTGTCTGTTCCTTTTCTCATTCCTGTTGCCTTGTCAGTTCCTTTTTCACTGCTGTTTTGTACACACAGGACAACTGAGCCAAGTGGGCATCTTTCTGTTGTTGAAATGTTTTCCAACTTCTACATACTGTCAAAGGAACATGCAAAATTAATCTATTTTCATAATTTCACTATGTTGTAATCTTTTAAATCTGTTGCCTCATTTACACCTTTTTCTTGACTTGCTTCACTTAGTCAGTTTTATAAAGTTGCACAACTTTATACAATATGCTTGTTTTTAACTTTTTCTTTTACTGTTGCTGCTGTTAAAGGCTTTTCTTCTTCTACCATCTTCTCAACAAGTTCCATATCTATCTGCATTTACATTTTGCCTATTTTAATGTAGGTATGACAAACCCAAGAAAAAATATCAAAAGTAAGTTACAGAACCCTTAAAAATCTCACGTGACCTTGAGGACCACCTATTTTACAAAAAACTCTTCTCTAATTTTTTTGTTCCAATGGAAAAAAAAAAAAAAAAAGGCTTGAAGAACTAACCTTTTACCAGCACTGAAATAATTTTGCACACAACAATACCCTTGACTGATTTTAATCAGGATTTTTCTGTGGCCTTCTCAAGGAAACTGCCCTCCTCCACTGACTTAATCACTTCCTCATTTCAGTTGCTAATGGTTTTTTCTCCTTGACCTTGAAGGTGTCCTCAACTCTGGGGACCTCTCCATCTTCCTGCAGCTGTGGACCACCACTGCATCTGTGTTTGTCAGTTGTTTGTCACAATACGAGCACCAGTAACCTCACTTCATCTGTCTTGTGTCATCTACCCACTAACAGTGTCTCTCCTACTTTACAAATAACTTTTATCTTAGATCTCACTTGCTACCAGACATTAACATGCTGTGAGCTTTATCTGCTATGTCTTCTTAGACACATCTTCAAATGTTATAAGTGAATAAAAAAGTTGGCATGTCATATGCATTTACAATGCTACTAAATTAACAAGAAGGACAGCTAAATAATGTGGATTTGTTCAGTTTTGTTTTGTTTTGTTTTGTTTTGTTTTGCTTCAGAAAAAAGCTAAACATCAATACAAGACATTTGTTGTATAAGCACAGCATGTTAAAATCACAAGCTTAAAGCTTTGTTTGGACAATTAAGTTGAAGGGACTAAATCTCAACATTAGAATCCTAGAATTATTAAGAAAAAAAAAACAATCCAAAACTAAGAATAAAACCAGGTCTCTAATATCCTTTGTCTTTCATCAATAATGTGAATAAAAATGTAAAACATTTACATTTCAGGTTAACATTGGAAAATTTTCAAAGTTCCTGAGCATTTAACAAACAAGTATGCAAAACTGCATAATAAGAAAAATAAGGAAGATAATTCTGGATACAATAGGAATGTGAGCAGCAGCTGCACAATAGCAGGGTGGTGGGATTGGGAACAGTTTTAGTGTCAGAATTACAAGGAATGGAGCAGAGTGTGTGAGTAGGTGTACGCATCAGCCCTAGCAGAGGAGGTGGTGGCTGTAACATTACAAAACTGGTAGGTGTGAAAACACCCATTTCTGTCCTGAATGCCAGTGGCACTTTTATTATCAGAAGCTTGTAACTGCTCTCTGGCTGTGACTGATTTCCTGCACTTGCAAAATCCTGTCTGATTAACAATTACATGCCACTTTTAGACAGTAGCTCAGAGTACCTGGAGAAAAACTCTGCTTACACAAAGTGGAGGAGGAATAGGCTGATGAAGCCTGAATGAACTATTTATAAGGATTATTTTAGTGGATGACAACCCCGTCTTCAAATGGATGACAACAGCCTCCTCAGAGATACGTAGGTACCTAATTCCAGTATAAGAGTCTGCAAAGCTAGAGGGATGTGGGCACCTGCATACAAATCAGAAGCCAGCATCTCTGGAGAATGAAAGGCATTGTCTCCTCTTGTGTGCCTCATATTGTAAAGCATTCACAAACAGATGCAAGCTGTTCAATTTATTATTACTTGAGTTCTTTAGCACATAATAGTTACCAAACAGCTCTTTCTTGAGAATTCACAATTAGCTCTATTTTCATTGTTACAGTAATAGGTAATACTATTTTATTTTCTGATTAAAGAACCTACTCAAATAAAATGATAAGCAAGTAGTAAATACTACGATTTAATAGACAATTTACGCAGTATTGCCCATACTAGCTTGTCAAGAAAATAAACTAGAATATATGGCTTGTACACCCACAACATTCAAGGTGTGTTTAGTTAAAGGATTATTTAATATTGACTCTTTTCTGAGGCTTGATTATTTCAGTATGCAAATTCAGTTACACAAAACACTGTGTAAACATCAATCTTGAACTTTGTCCTAACAAGTGTTTGAATGCTTATACTTTTAAACAGTTTTGTGAACATTTGTGCTTAATAAAACATAACATGTTGCCTATCTATGGGAAACTATGTATAAATATGGCTGATGTCTAATTAAAATTTAATCAGAAATAACTTTCAAGTTTCAAATTTTTCAATCTTTGGAATTTTTAAAAATTATTTATGAAGCTGTTAGTAGTTACAGATCTTTTACACTGCATGTAAGGTGGTGGTGTTGCTCATATTTAGAAAAAGCAGCTAATTATTATAGGAAGATATTCTAGTATGGAGCACTAAACTTCAGATCAGTGAAACCAACAAGTAACTACATTTGTGAGAAACCAGATCTAATGTAAGCAGAGAGTGGTGGTTTTAACATTCAAAAAGCAAAAATAATAGTAGGGGCTTTACTGAATCAATATACTGCAAATTACAGACATGCTATGAATCATAACCTGGGATTTATTTCCAATATTCATAGGTTATTTGTGAGCTTCTGGCCATCAGAAACCTACAACTTCTAGGAACTCAAATAAAACCTCAGGACATTTTGAAAATTAACATTTTACTTGACTGTGTTACTTATTCCAATGTCTTAGGGTAAACAGATAGCCATTTCAGCACTACACAGGATGAAGTCAAGATGGTTTTCTTTATTTGTTTTTTTGGGTTTTTTTTTGGTTTTTTTTTTTTTTTTCTGTAAAAATGCTACTTAACAAAATGAAGTATATGCCTTTTCTTCCCCACAATTAAATCGAGTTGTTTCAGCATGTAAGTTTTCATTTGACTAGTTAATTCCATAAGCTAAGATAATGTTAGACGTCATATGTTATGAAATGCTTATATTTCAGTTTATTTATGCTATCAGTGCTTGGAGGTTTTCAAGGCTGGACTATACAAATCCACGTGATCTGATCTAGAGCTGATATTAGTGCCATCCATGTGAGAATTAGGTCTGGGACCTCCAGAGGTCCTCCATCAAGTCAGTGACCTCCATTGCTCTTCATAATGTGAGATGGGGTTTAGTCCTCACATTCTCTAATCTAAACAAGGAATACATTCCTTGGCCAAAGAGGTGCAATTTAAACCTGCGTTCACCTGCTGTGCAAAATCAAACATACATATTGAACTTTAACAGCTGTTATATCAGCTTCGTGTGGTCTCTCATTTGTGTGACTGAATCCCATGGACCATCTTAGCCTCACACTTAGTCTTATCTTGTGACTACTGAACTCTGTGAGGGTAATCAGTTTCATTTGAACATATGTATGGGCTGTTTTGCTGATTCAGGGACTCTCAGACTTCTTTTTCCAGATAATGAAACCTGAGTAACATAAATCCCCTACAACTTACTTTTCTGTTTCATTGTCTTGAAATAAGAGGTTGTCATGCAGTAAGGTCTGTTCAAGCCCTTCTCACCAAGCATTAAACTGTACTACTAAATAAGACTGGAATCTGTAAGGTAAGTTACTGTACATCTAGGATATTACACTAGAATTATGTATGTATGATGTAATGCCTTTATTCCAACAACTGCACATTTAGATGAAAAACAGATTATCAGGAGTAACTTGATTGGTACCTCATATATTAACCATTATTATTTTATTATTATTTATAGATGCATTGATGATGGTTATATGGAACAGGTATGTGAAGAAATATTTACTTATTTAGGTTACTCTTAACATCATCAAATTCTAATTTGACTTTAGTAGCTATCATTTCCAGTATATATTTGTACCAACTCATAGTTTTTCGAGGTTCGGAAGGAAACTTTGGGTTTCAAGACCATTTATTCTTTTTACAGTCATGAATGTAAGTATATACTCTATTTTAAACCAGATTTTCTTACACTCTCCTGTGGCGATACACAGCTACAGATTTGAAGACTACTGGTTACCACTGAGAAATTTTTCCCCTAAAGCCCTACTTTGCCTTTTCACTCTGTTTTATGTAACTGCTACAGAGTTTAGAGAGCATATTTCTTAACTGTAATCTTTGTCAAAGTAATCCTGGCTTCCTTCTCTTATAGGACATGTAGCATGCACTCATTCTAATATGGAATAACACAGCATGTACAGGGCAACCAGGGGATCAAGCCCAGCCAGCACAGGTTCATGAAAGGAAGGTCATGCTTGACCAACCTGATCTCTTTCTATGACTAGCTGACCTGCCTAGTGGATGAGGGGAAGGCCATGGATGTCATCTACTTGGACTTTAGCAAGGTCTTCGACACTGTGTCCCACAGCATTCTCCTAGAAAAGCTAGTGGCTCATGGCTTAGACAGGAACACCTTTTGCTGGATAAAAAACTGGGTGGCCAAGCCCAGAGAGTCGTGGTGAACGGAGTGAAGTCCAGGTGGCGGCTGGTCACCAGTGGTGTTCCCCAGGGATCAGTTCTGGGGCCTGTCAAAAAGGACATCTTTATCAGTGACCTGGATGAGGGGACTGAGTGCTCCCTCGGTAAGTTTGCTGATGATACCAAATTGAGCAGGTATGTTGATCTCCTTGAGGGTAGGGAGGCTTTGCAGAGGGATCTGGACAAGCTGGACCAATGGGCTGAGGCCAATTGGATGAGGTTCAATAAAGCCAAGCGCTGGGTCCTGCACTTTGATCACAACAACTCCTTGCAACGCTAGAGGCTTGGGGGAGAGTGGCTGGAAAGCTGCCCAGCAGAGAGGGACCTGGGGGTGTTGGTCAACAGCCAGCTGAACATGAGCCAGCAGTGTGCCCAGGTGGCCAAGAAGGCCAAC